>NC_057948.1:10943428-11192080 GCF_018555375.3 Anguilla rostrata
AAATGAACATTAATAAACATATTTTTTTTTTTCTTTTTCAAAAAGTTTGGATGTAGATGTAAGCGTGGATGCGGAAATTTCCACGACACTTGCTGTTATTTATTCGACAGTTTATTTATTTATTGTCTATTTCGCTGTTTTTATTTTAATACCTGTTTCTAGCGTTTGCGTGCCAGTTCGTTTGCGGTGTTCCAGCATGTCTCCATGGGCAACACAAGTGTACGCTTTATCCGCTAATAGAGAAAACTCAATTGAATAAATTGACTGTGTGGGACATCAACAAAGAGCAATCAGAATTTTAAAAAAAGAGACGCAGGGTGCAAGGCAGTAGCTATGGCAACAGGCTGCAGTCGAAGGAAAAAAAAAAAAAGCGAAAGCTGCGGAGTTGTGTGTTTTATGTGGTTTAGGAGCCGCAGTAGGAGCGGGAGCGTGTGTTTTTGAGTCCGGGCCCCTCGCTCTACGTTATTTTAAGGCGCAGAAACAGGCCAGCTCCTTGGAGAGGAACGATCTTCCTTCCGAAGGGTTATCTCGTCCTTACAATTTGTGCTGTGTTGCGTGCGTGCGTTTGTACATGTCTGCATGTGTGTGTGTGTGTGTGCAGTGGTGTGTGTGGGGGGAGTTAGGGGGAGTGTCTTATGTTTGTATTGTCTCTCAGCTGGACTGTGTCCCATTATTCAATAATACTATCTCCCTGGGACAACATTTTGTGGCCCTTCAGTGAGAGTGAGAAGTTGTGATATGAGGATTAAGGCTTCCATCAGGAATGGACAGCATTGCAGATATTCAGCATTGATCTGAATGTATTTGAACAATGTATGTGCGTGTGTGAATTTATCTCTATTTCCTGGTTCTTTGTGTGGGTTATATGCTCCACGTACAAAGCAACCTAACCTTCCAGCAGTTTTCATATATAAATTCTAGATGAATTCAGACAGGGCTGGTTTCCTGTACACGGATTAAGCCTAGCCCTAGACTAAAAGGAAAATTCAATGAAAATCTCCATTGAGAAAGTTTTTTAGTCTAGGACCAGGTTTAATCCATGTCTGGGGAACCAGCCCATGTAGTTTGTAGATGAATGGTTATGGAGATACTCTGTGTTTTGTAGCAAAGTGCGTTTTAGCGTGTGCTTGCCCGTTTCTGCCAGTGTGGTGTCTGGGTCTAGCACTGCAGGACCGGAACGTGTGCACACCTGTCCTGGGTCACACCTGGTCCGCAAGCCCCGCCTCCTTTTGTGGGCGACGCGTTAGAAAATGGCCGCTTTTTCTGAAACAGCCGTGGCATTCGCTAGCAGCGTTTCGCCAGTCGTTCCCCCGGCCGTGAGGCAAATTCTGTTTGATTTCTAATTAATTTCCTGTTTAGTTTCTAACGGGCGCACATGCGAAGATAGGCCGCGTGCCTTGGGTTCTGCGCTCAGGTCACTGTGAAGAGATCAGCTCTGCCAGATTTATAATGGGCCCGCGTAGGTCAGGGGCAGAAGCTTGTGTGGGCGGTGCTCCATTTGGAGGCGCGTATGAAGATTTATTCCAACCTTTCATTAAAGCATTCAGATGCCCACGTGGTGCCATTTGGAGGAAGGAAAAAAACCTATTTCCATGATCATTTTTTTTAGCGATTTATTTTTTCAAATGCCAGAGCTGGAAAAAAAGGCCTAAAAGACTGAGAACTGGCACTGAGAGTACTTAGTACAGTCATTCCATTTCACAACCCCCTCCACAGAAAAAGAGGAATAAATAGAATTTTATCATTAAAAATAATAATGCCCTCCCACACACGCCCCAGCACAGAGACCACTGATAACCATTGTTAAGGTACTTCTGTTGATGATGAACCATACTTTCTGGTTGTACGCCATATACCATTGGAACAGAGAGGTATGACTGAGCAATATCTACAGAAACTGAACAGCAGGGCTAGGCTGTGCTGTACAGTGGTTAAGGAAAAACTCTGTTCACCTAAAAGTTTCAGGTTCGATGCCCAGGTAGGACACTGCTGTTAAACTCTTGAGCAAGGTACTTAACCTGAATTGCTTCAGGATATATCCAGCTGTATAAATGGATACTATTAAAAAATAATTATTTCTGTGAGTTGCACTTATCAAACATCTGCTTGATGTCTGTAATGTAATGATTGGCAGCTAGTAAGCGTGAGTGCTTCCGTGAATAAACCACCATCTTCTTCTCGGCTGCAGTAAAGCCATCAGTCCTTGTTAGTTTGTATTACAAAGATAATTGCAAGCAGCCCCCCCCCCCCCCCTCCCCCCCATGTGGGGAAAAGTACAGAGAACTGCCCTGGGGCCAGGATGAACAGCGAGCAGAGAGATTAAGTCTCATATGCTAAAGTTTTCAGAGTTGTCGGGTACGATCTGTGGACAAAATTGTAATGGATCGTCTGATTACTTGGGTTTGTAGATGATAATGATATGTTCTGTCGGCCTCTCTGAAGATTAATCTCATTAGCTAGCTGGAAGAGATCTTTTTTTTCCCCACAGTGTTAATTGATAAAGTTTTGAGGGAGTTGATACGTCTCAGAGACCAAGTCCCTGATTTTGTTTTTAGCGTCCTAATAACTCATGAAAAAAGGGTCTTCCGCAAAGTCCTGCCCCCAAGGGCATCTGTGGAGTGTTGTGACGAATGTAACGAGACTAAATAAGACTGAAGTGGCAGGTGAATTTCACTTTAGATCCGTGTAAGATCGGCCCCTACATCCCCATGTGCGCTGGAGAGAGCAGGGAGACGCACACCACTCTCTCACTCGGTTGAGAAACAGAAATCCGCCGTGAGGCTGGGTTATCGGACGGTGGGGTACGAGGTTTCCGTCTTCGATTTTGTGCAAGGCTATAAGCTTAGCGCTAAACGGAGAGCAACCGTGTAACGATAGAGCCAAATATTAATTTTGACCGTTTAAGTGGCACTTTAGTGCAAATGAACTCTTCAAACCTATGGGAGGTGAACCACTTAGCTTTGTTCCATGGGATGGCAATCAACATGGCCTCAGAATGAAACGTATAGAAAGAAGACATAGGACCGAGAGTATAGTCACTTTGCTTGATAACACATTCTCTTGATTATATTCATATACTTCCCACTAGGACCAAGGTAGCGAGAATTTGATATATTTTGCTGCACAGTATATTTCTTTAGATCGTCCCACACATTTTTCTTTCCCAATTTTTGTGATATTATAATTGTAATTTAACCGTTCCTTATTTCGCGAGTGCTGATATCACTAGTATTCGCAGCTAAATGCTGAAAGTATTATCTGAACAGCGTTTCATTGTGTATTAAATAATAATGCAAGAACTATAATTTAAAGGCCTCTGTAAATGGGAAAATTGTATTTCTGTTGCATTAGAACAATGCCATGAGCGTTGGCACAGAATCAGGATTTATCAACCGTTAACAATGAAGTATCAGAGAGGGGAATTGTTAAGAGGAAAAATCAGACTCAGTCGACCAATACATCAATCGCGCGCCAAGCGCTTGTAGCAGCTCCAGGAAGCAGCCAATTTGGACACCTTTATTTTTTTATTACCATTCTTCTCTAGGTGTTCTCCTGAAGCGCTGCGAGTTGGCTTCAGCACAACCGAAAGGGCGATTAGGGTTAGGGTTGGGGTTGGGGTTGGGGTTGGGTTAGGGTTGGGGTTGGGGTTGGGGTTGGGTTGGGTTAGGGTTAGGGTTGGGGTTGGGGTTGGGGTTAGGGTTAGGGTTAGGATTGGGGTTAGGGTTAGGGTTGAGGTTGGGGTTAGGGTTAGGGTTGGGGTTGGGTTGGGGTTAGGGTTGTGGGTTAGGGTTAGGGTTAGGGTTGGGGTTGGGGTTGGGGTTGGGGGGTTGGGGTTGGGGTTGGTGGTTGGGTTAGGGTTGGGTTGTTTATGGGGTTGGGTTAGGGGTTGGGTTGGGGTTGGGGTTGGGGTTGGGTTGGTTGGGGTTGGGGTTGGGGTTAGGGTTGGGTTGGGGTTAGGGTTGGGGTTGGGGTTGGGGTTGGGTTAGGGTTGGGTTGGGTTGGGGTTGGGGTTGGGTTGGGTTAGGGTTGGGGTTGGGGTTGGGGTTGGGGGTTGGTGGTTAGGGTTGGGGTTGGGGTTGGGGTTGGGGTTGGGGTTAGGGTTGGGGTTGGGGTTGGGTTGGGTTAGGGTTGGGGTTGGGGTTGGGGTTGGGTTGGGTGGGGTGGGGGGTTGGGGTTGGGTGGTTGGTGGGTTGGGGTTGGGGTTGGGGTTGGGGTTGGGGTTGGGGGTTGGGGTTAGGGTTGGGGTTGGGGTTGGTTAGGGTTAGGGTTGGGGTTGGGGTTGGGGTTGGGGTTGGGGTTAGGGTTGGGGTTAGGGTTGGGGTTAGGGTTAGGGTTCTCTTCAGCCGCTCCCCGTCCAGCACAGCCGAAAGGGCGGTTATTAGCTTTAATGCGTAATTGTAATTATTAAAATGGCGCTCTGTCGCTGCTTTATCGACGGGGCGCCTGCTGGCGTACCTCCGGCTCAGCGAGCGTGCCAACGCAGGCGGGCCGAACGGCCGGAAATAAGCGCCGTTCGCGCGCGGTGAATAAAACCCGGGACCTTTCTGGAACGAAGCCACACACTTCTGCTCGGATTCCTCGTTTTATGGCGCAAATTCATCCCTCGCAAAACATATTCCACGGATAATAAACGGCCAGATAAAGTGTTCCCACAAACGCTTTTCTTTTTTGCGCTCGTTTTTTTTTGTTCGTGGCTTGGTGGTATTAAAGCGTGCGGTCGTGCTTTTGTGTGTGTTGTTATGGACTGACGCTGGAGAATGGGTGTGTGTGTGTGTGTGTTTGTCTGTCTCTCTGTGTCAGTGTCTGTGTATGTGTGTGTATGTATGTGTGACTGTGTATTTGTGCGTTTTGTGTGTGCATGTGTGTCTGTGTGTGCATTCATTTGTGTGTGTGTGTGTGTCTGTGTGTGGTGCTGTATGTGAGTGTGTGTGTGTATGTGTGTGGGGTTGTGTTTGAGTGTGTGCGTTGTATTGTGTGTTTTGCGTGTAGGTGTGTGAGTGTGATGTTTTGTGTGTGCGTGCGTGTGCATGTGTGAGTGTGATGTTTTGTGTGTGCGTGCATGTGCGTGTGCGTGTGAGTGTGTGATGTTTCGTGTGTGTGTGCGTGCGTGTGCGTGTGCGAGTGTGATGTTTCGTGTGTGTGTGCGTGCGTGTACGTGTGTGAGTGTGATGTTTTGTGTGTGCGTGTGTGAGTGTGATGTTTTGTGTGTGTGTGCGTGTGTGTGTGCGAGTGTGTCTTATTACGGGTTCAGAGTGGAGATTGGATTTTTGCGGGGAGATGAGACCCCTGCGGTCTGCAGGTGGGGGCCCCTCTCGGGGCGGTGTGAAAGAGATTAGCTCCAGCATGGAGGTGCCCCGCTGCGCCGTGTCTCTGCCTGGCGCACGCCCGCTCTCCTCCTCCATGCTGTTATTCCTGCGGCTGCTCTTGTTGCTGCTCTGCAGTGGGAAGGTGGGCTTCTGAGGGTCCGGACTGCAGCCTGAGCCGGTTCAGCAGCTCAGACGGTGTTTCTCACTTAGGGTGGGCTTTCACTGCTCCGAGTGGACCAGGGATGGGGTTTAAAAAAGAGAGCTTAAAAAAACAACACGATGTACGAAATACTGCATTCTCCCCTTAAACCCTCACACACACACGCACACGCACATACGCGTACACACACACACACACACACATACACACGCACACACACATACGCGTATATACACACACACACACATACGCGTATATACACACACACACACACACACACACATATGCACATACGCGTGCGCACACGCACATAGTCACACGTGTGTGTATACACACGCACACGTGCACACACACTACTGTCTGGTGTTGGAGAAAAGGTGCATGTCAGATGCAGCAGTGCTCAGATGATGCCTGCACTGATCACGGTGAGAAAAAGTGACCGGAAGGGATCAGTCAGTTATACTGGATCAACCATATGACTCGAGCATGAGTGAAACGCTAAAACGATAGCCGTCGCGGCGCAGGAAGAAAATCCTGCTCACAAAGCTGAGATCCCAGACCTCCTAGGTAAACTAGCCGAGCCTATCAAATGCGGACATACATGTTTATCCTATAGATCTGTTAATCACTGTGTGTGCTTGAGCCAGCTTCAGAGAACGCACTCCACTGGGCAAACCTCACGCTCACCATTAGGGTTCATTTTTACCTTTTTACGTTAATCTCAGTCTCAGACACTGTCGATATATCACGCATTATTTTATTGATATGTGTGACAGAACAATGCCCCGGTAAATCTAACACGGATAAAGGGAAGAAAAAAAACACATTAGACCATTAAATAATCATGATATACGGCGTTAGCTCCGAACGGCTGTAATTAACAGCAAACAGGTGTGTGCTTTATCGCGACGTGTGCGGGTCGTTATCGAAGCCGGTCGCACGTCTGCTGCTGAAATCTATTTTTTAATTTTTTTTTTTACGTCTGTTATGGCCCTGCGGGAGAGCCGGGTGTGCGGCCGCGCTCCGCGCCGGTTTCCTCCGGTCGCTCGCGCGGCGGCGGCGGGAGGGGTTCCGGCGCCTTCTTTGCGGAGCCGTTTTTGCGGTCGTGCGTTTACGGCCGCGGCTGCCCGTCCGGGCAGAGGGCTCGGCGGAGGATCTACGCCGGGACGTGAAATGTGGATCTTTCTGAGGTTTATCGCGCCTTAAAAACAGAAACAGTGATCTCTTCATTTTCTCTCTGTCCCCCTCAGCCTTGAGCCGGGAGTCACTGGAGGACAGTTCACCCCGTCATGGGTCTGTGTAGGGTATAAAGGTATAAGTTCACCCTGTCATGGGTCTGTGTAGGGTATGAGAGTATAAGTTCACCCCGTCATGGGTCTGTGTAGGGTATGAGAGTATAAGTTCACCCCGTCATGGGTCTGTGTAGGGTATGAGAGTATAAGTTCACCCCGTCACGGGTCTGTGTAGGGTATGAGAGTATAAGTTCACCCCGTCATGGGTCTGTGTAGGGTATGAGAGTATAAGTTCACCCCGTCATGGGTCTGTGTAGGGTATGAGAGTATAAGTTCACCCCGTCATGGGTCTGTGTAGGGTATGAGAGTATAAGTTCACCCGTCATGGGTCTGTGTAGGGTATGAGAGTATAAGTTCACCCCGTCATGGGTCTGTGTAGGGTATGAGAGTATAAGTTCACCCCGTCATGGGTCTGTGTAGGGTATGAGAGTATAAGTTCACCCCGTCATGGGTCTGTGTAGGGTATGAGAGTATAAGTTCACCCCGTCATGGGTCTGTGTAGGGTATAAGCTCACCCCATCATGGGTCCGTGTAGGGTATAAGCTCACCCCGTCATGGGTCTGTGTAGGGTATAAGCTCACCCCGTCATGGGTCTGTGTAGGGTATAAGCTCACCCCGTCATGGGTCTGTGTAGGGTATAAGGGCATAAGCTCACCCCGTCATGGGTCTGTAGGGTATAAGGGAATAAGCTCACCCCATCATGGGTCTCTGTAGGGTATAAGCTCACCCCATCATGGGTCTCTGTAGGGTATAAGCTCACCCCATCATGGGTCCGTGTATGGTATAAGGGAATAAGCTCACCCCATCTTAGGTCTGTAGGGTATAAGCTCACCCCATCATGGGTCCGTGTATGGTATAAGGGAATAAGCTCACCCCATCATGGGTCTCTGTAGGGTATAAGCTCACCCCATCATGGGTCTGTATGGTATAAGGGAATAAGCTCACCCCATCTTAGGTCCGTAGGGTATAAGGGAATAAGCTCACCCCATCTTAGGTCTGTAGGGTATAAGCTCACACCACCATAAGTATAAACTCGCTCCACCACAAGCCCCTGACGTGTTTAAGGTCAGGTCAGCAAACGGCTTGTGTCGTCTGCTCTAAGAGTCACCTTCAGCGGCAGTGGGGGAGTCCGTCTCCTGGCTGCAGTTGCGTGACTCAGAACACCTGCTCAGTTTTGTGGACTTTTATCGCGACGCCACAATTTCTACTTCTGTCATTTTTTTTCCCCCCTGTCTGGAAATGGCAGAGGTGTGCCCGGGCCGATGTCGGCCTCTCTCTGAGAACATTACGGTGCAGGTGGTGTCCATTAGCTGCGTGGCCCGCCGCCCGACCCCAGCCCAAGGATAACAGCCCATTTTGGGAGCAGGTGAGCGGGAGCACCGCCGAGTTCATTTGGGACGCCTTCGGGGGGGGTGGGGGAGGTGGGGGGGGGGGGAGTGAAAGAAAGGGAAAAGAAGAAAAGGCAAGAGAATGTCAGGAGGAACGGGGGCGAACGCGTGAGCAGACTTGGCTTTTTAATTTGCGGAATTCTCCGCCCTAATGAGATGTGGAATTAGATAGCCGAGCCAAAATGGCTGCCGCGATTAGTCACAGAACGAGATCCTAAATGATAGGCCTGTTAATTAAAATCCTGGGACAATTAAAGCGGGACTCAGCGGTGGGATTAGACTGCACGTGCACCCCCCACACGCCCCCCCCCCACCCCCCCGCATTGTGTTAGCGGGGAAGGAGAGAGAGAGATGTGCACTGAAGTGAAGCTCTCTACCCCCCTCAGATGGGAGTTTAATGGAAGCTGGATCCCCGGCGTGTTGTGTTTGGCTTGTCAGTTGGGATTCTCTGTTGCGTACGCTTGAGCTGAGATGTTAGTCATCAACGGTCACGCAAAGGAGAACCACAGAGGACCGTTTCCCTGCAACCAACCATGCGCTGGGTCTGCCACACCACCAGGGGGTGACCTTACAACAGACAGTGCTTCCAAAGAAAGAATCTCTTTTTTAAAAAGCGTAATGCCATTATCTTCAGTGGTGCTTTTCACATCAACGTTTGATCATTTCTAACACCGCTGCATGATTTCTCAGTTTGTACAACTCAAATCAGTGACGTCCGGATACAAGAAATGAATAATGGAATGAAGAACCATTTGTGTAAATATGTCCGTGTGTGTGTGTGTGCGCGCGTGCATGTGTGTGTCTGTGTGTGTGTGGGTGTTGTGTATGGGTGTGTGTGTGTGTATAGGTGTGTGTGTGTGTATAGGTGTGTGCATGTGTGTGTGTGTGTATAGGTGTGTGCGTGTGTGTGTGTGTGTGTGTGTGTGTGTATTAGTGTGTGTGTATAGGTGTGTGCATGTGTGTGTGTATTGGTGTGTGTGTGCGTGCGTGCGTGTGCGCATTGTAGTGAGGATGTGAAAGCGGGCTGTAGTGTTTACAGACACAGCAGAGGCAGAGTAAATGCAGAGAGATCAGAGGGGCTCCTGCCAGGGTTCAGCGGCGGCGCGTGTGAGTATCGATCACCAGCCGATAGCGCGTCCCTGAGAAAGACACACACAACCGCCCTGACCGCGTGGTGTGAGCGCGGAGGAAATGGCTGCCGCGGGGAGAGCCTTCTGGGAGCTGCACCTCCTGCCCCCTGCCCTTCCACGCTGGGAGTCATGTTCCCCTCTCTCTCTCCCCCCCCCTTACCGCGACGGGCCCGTTTCAGTCGCCTCTCTCCTCATGGACCGGCCTCTTAATTTCTCAGGGTAACCGTATTGACTTAAGGGTTCAAAGTCAGCTTAAACATAATTAAACCTGATTAAGGCCAAATTGCGCCCAATGTTAATTATGCCAAAGGCCCTTTGCTGTTTGGGGGGGGGGGTGTTGTGTAGTGAGGGGACTCGTAGGGACTCTGACAGCGGCCTCCCGCGCCCCAGCGCACGGATGTTTCCGGATGGCTGAAAGCTCCGGACCCCTCAGAGAGGTGGAGGCGCTCCGCTGCCCGGATCGATCTGTCCGTCAGCCTCCTGCGCCCCTGTCTCCCAGCAAGCCTCTGCAGTTTGCAGGCTCTTACCCTGTGGGCGTGTCTTGCTTCACCTGTAGGCGTGTCCCTCTTCACCTGTGGGCGTGTCCTAGTTCTTTCACAAGTGGGGAGCCAGACCTCTCTGCGCTGTGAGTGGAAAACTTGCTGCCTGGACATGGCAATAGGATTCCATTCGCTCGAGAATAGCCCGGACACTCGGAGGGGGGGGCGGGGGGGTCCTTTGCACGGCGGCGTTCCCCTTCCCCCCCCCCCCCACACCCTCCTATCAACCCACGGGACCAAACAGAGACGTGCGGGGGGGTGTCGTCAGGCTCGGCGCTCGGCTCGCGTCCCGTCGTTATGCGCGGGCTCGTCCAGATCTAAAGAGAACGCTTTCTCCCAAGGGTCCGCGCCGCTCGTCTCTTTATTTGTCCCCCCCCGGCCGTTCATCCCTGAGGACGTCTACGGGACGGGGTGATGCAGGAGATGCCCTTCACCGGGACGGCGGGTTAGCGTGCGGCTAAATTCCGGCGTTAAATCAGCTGCAACGGTGCTCACGAGCCCAGCAGGGACAGTATGTACCGTATTAGAGTTACAACGACTCTGCCGGACGTCGCTTTGCGCTGGAAATGTCGCTCTGTGCTTTTTATTTGATTAAGAGGCTGAGGTTCGGCTAAGTCTCCCGGCGCCTTCATACGAGCGACGGCGCCGGGCCCGGCTCGCTCGGCCTGAGGTTACTATGCCAACCCGGAACATTAGCGCGAACGGTCGCACGCGCGGAGAAGTGTGGAATAGCACAAACCCAGAATTAGCTGGGATGGGAGCGCTGGTGGGCGCCATGGAAGGGGAGCCAAGGCGCAATCTGAAGAGGCTATTTTCAGCCTGCGGTCTGATCTTTTATGCCTCCTCTCACGTTTAAAGTCAGATTCAAAGTGCTCCGTTGCCATGAAATACGGCAAAAATCGGAAATTGCAGGAGGACTGAAATATATTTGAAGACATAACAATACTGCTACTGCCTTTTCTACTACTACTGCTGCTGCTAATACTACTGTTACTGTTACTACTACTACTACTGCTACTGCTACTACTACTGCTTCTATTACTACTGCTACTACTACTACTGTTACTATTACTACTACTACTACTGCTGCTACTACTACTACTACTAGTAATACTACTGCTACTACTGGATTTGCAGTTTTGTCTTCCCCCATATTCAAATGAAATATTTTTTATTTATTTTTTGCACAAAAATATTGATTCCCGATTAGTTGAACCATTCAGTGATGAGCAGAAAATGAGCTAGAGTGGTTAGGAAACCCATGAGGGCTTATGCAAGGGCCTCCCCTATAGAGAACATCATTAAGCTCAATAATTAAAACATAACGAGCAATAAATAAAACAAGTATGAATTACGCATACAGAATGTGCTAAATATAGGTCTGTCCAAGAAGAGATTTTCTTAGTACTTTCTTAAGGAATCGTTGATGAACGGATTTTTAAATGGTTAGGTGGAGTGTTCCAAAGACCGGTCCCTGAAGACACAGCAGTGTTAAATGAAGATGCTGCAGTGTTGATGTCTTGGATTAGGCTTGGCATCGCCGTCTGGGCCTCACCGACCCAGACCGAACGTTCTGATCAATAATTCTGTCTTTTGAGGAACTATTCACACAACCCACCGTGATCCCCCCCGACCCAAACGCCCCTTCAATAGCCCACCCCCGCCCCCACCGCAATTAGAATGGTCACCAGACAAACTGCCCGCACCGGTGTGGCGGTTAACGCGGCCGGGGTGGCTCGATGCGAGCAGAGACGCTGGGAGAGGGCTCGGGTGGACACAATGACCTTTGTAAATCAGCCCGCGGAAAGGCTATCGACTTGGTGATTGCCTGGCTCTAAGTAGAAGACAGGACCCCTGAGGTGCGTTCTGAAGTGCGCGTCGTATTTTATTAGGGCCCGGCTGGCTTAATGAAGGGGGGGAAGGGCGCTTCCCGCGGTCCTGAAGCTGCGTTATAAAAGGGGGAGTGCGAGAGTGTGCGGCGTGAAGGAGAGAATGAAAGAGGGATGAAACAGACGTCAGACGCTGCATCGGAGACAGGGAGAATTGAGAAAATGTGTGAAAAATATTCATGGTGTTTTTTTTTTTTGTAGTTTCCCGCCTTTTCTCCCAATTTGAAATACCCGGTTGAATTCACCAGCTGCGCTTATTGCTGCAACCTACCTACCTATTGAGGAGAGCGCACACAAGCATGCGGTCTCCTCCATGTGACATCATGTTGCTGCTTCTTTGAACACAGAAGTCTTCGAGTCCAGCTTGCACACAGGAGACGCAGGAGGACACTTCAAGGGCAGCTTGAGCAAACAGAACTCAGGGTGTACGTCTGACCAGCAGGGGGCTCTGGTGAGCGAGGAGACTGCCATCCTGCCCCTACCAAACACACCTACCCTTCCCTTTGTGGGCAATGCCACGGCCGGCTACGCCTCGGCCTGCGGGCTGCAGTCGGCTCGGGCGCGGGCCGGATTCGATACCAGACCGAGGGGTTCTCTCTGGCAGCTGAACACCAGATTAGCAGGAGCTAGAGCCAGGCTCTCATAGTGTGGAGTCGCAGGAAGACCTTTCATATCCAGGTTTGACTGCAATCTGCGGGCACCCAGTCGACCAGCAGGGGTCGCTAGATAGCAAAGTGTGCAGAATCCTTTCCGATTGAGCCCTCCCGTTCCCTGGGCGACAAAATCGCAAATTGCGTGTCGCCCTATGGAGCTCCCGGCCACAGTCGGCACCGGCCAGGGTCTGGACTCCATCCGAGGCCGTGAGCCTCATCCATGCACCACAGCGTGGTGCCTTACCTGGACGAGCCACCCAGCAGCCCCAGACCATTCGTATTCCAGGATTTTAAAATTTTAATTAATTTTTTAAAATTCAGAGACGCTCTCCCATTGCTGCAGCAGTCGCAGTGCTCCTCCATCACTGTCCCGCTCCCCGCCTGTCCGCGTGCCAGCCCCTGCAGGTCAGGCGCGTGGCACGCTGCTGCAGCTGACCCCCGCAGCCGCTGCGTCAGGGGGGCCTAAACCTGATGCGCCGCTGGCGCAGGGAGAGACCGGCGGGGGCCCGATCAATCAAGCGCTCTCGTGTGGGGAACAGCCCCGCAGATTGCAGCTCTCTCTGTCTAGGCGAGGACCTCAGCCCGCGCTGGCGCAGTCTGGATCTGAGAGAGCCGGCGCGTCAGCAGGGACCCCCACCTGGCATCTCCACACTGTGCTATTTATTACACACGGTTACGGTACTGCTCCCTGCTATTTGTAAAGCTATTTAAAGCCAGCGGAGAGAAGGGGGGGGGGGGGGTAGAGAGAAAAATAGGGGGAGAGAGGGAATGAGAGTGAAAAAGAGAGGGAGAGCAAGAGAGAGGGAGTGAGAGCGATAGAGAGGGAGAGACAGAGACAGAGAGTGAGAGAGAGGGGGAGAGACAGAGACAGAGGTGGAGAGAGTGGGAGAGAGAGATAGGGGAGAGACTGAGAGAGGGAGAGAGAGAGAGAGAGATAGGGGAGAGACTGAGAGAGGGAGAGAGAGAGAGATAGAGGAGAGACTGAGAGAGGAAGAGAGAGAGAGAGAAAGAGGGGGAGAGACGGTGAGAGAGAGAGAGAGGGAGAGTCCGATGCAGTCTGTCCGTCAAACCGCTGCAATCTCTTACGCTGCCCTTCAGCTTGTCATCAGATCGATATCTAGAACGAGTAAAAGTACGAAACCGTCCCGTGACATTTCTCACTCGCCGCGCGCCGCCCGTGTCAGTGGCGCCGTCGTTTCGAGAGCCGGAGAAGGACTCCGTCAGATAATCCCCCGACCGATTCTTTTTTCCCCCCGCCCCATATTTCAGCCGCTGCTTTTCCTTGAAGGACCTTCGCCGCCCGGCAGTTTGTTCTCGCAAGGACAGAAAAGTCCGTCTCTGCATTTTGCTGAGATCAATCATGATCGATTAGTCGGGCCTGCCCCTTTGCACGTGAATCTTGTACTTCGTCCGTGTCCGCTCAACATCTTAATGTGTTAACCTGTGCAGTGCTGGACCCTTTTGCCATGCCGTTTGCTGTCTCCCGAATGTAGAGTCGTTCATTTTCTTTATTCAGTCTTAAGCCGTGTTTGCAGTATGTGTGCTATATTAGCTTAGCAGGTTTAGGCCAATGCAGCGCTCAGTTCAGTGAACCACTGCCTCAGCAGTAACAAAGATAGCATGTGGCGTTTTCTCGCTCGCACACACAACCACACACACTCTCTCTCTCTCTTGCTCACACACACACTCTCTCTCTCTCACACACACAACCACACACACTGTCTCTCTCACACACACACCACACACACTCTCACTCTCTCTCTCTCTCACACACACACACTCTGTCTCTCTCTCTCACACACACACACACAGACATGCACACAGACCCGGCCCCAGGTGAGCGGTGATGAACGACGGGGTCTGCGGTTTGGCCGACAGCTCTGTCCTTCACCCACTTCTGTCCCGACGCGTCTCTCACACGCGCGCCGTCTCTCCCTCTCCCTCCCTCTCTCTCTCTCTCTCTCTCACACACACACTCTCTCTCTCGCTCTCCGTCTCAGGCGGCTGGAGGACGTGGTGTTCGAGTGCGGCTGTGACGTGCGCTGGATCCAGCTGTGGCAGCAGAGGAGGGTGGCCGGGCTCCACAGGCAGCAGCTGTACTGCCACAGCGGGACGTCCCGCATCCCCCTGCGCAACATGAACATCTCCCTCTGTGGTAGGGGGGCGCCGCCTAACTAGCTAGCTCAGAAGGTCAAAGGTCATGCGTAATGACTAATCTGGAGCGCTGTACTGGCTATAAATCTGCCTCCCTGATGAGGTCATCTGAGCATCCTTGTTCTTGGCTTTAAATGATTTTTCTTTATATTACTTTTTGTTTTTTGGTTTGTTCAGTATTTGGATGCTATATGTGGGTATTGGGTATGATAGATTACCATTATTTTCTTTATATTATTTTATCATTATTGATATTATTTATTGATTAGTTTTATCATTATTATTATTATTATTATTTTTTTTTATTATTGTGTTATTATTATTATTATTATTATTATTATTATTATTATTATTATTATGTATTTAGAATTTTTGCTAAGGCAGAACAGCGGTTTCCACAGTAAAGCTGTGACTGTAGAGACGGTGTTTTCTGAAACCCGCTGGGAGACTCACGGCTGCTCTCTGGCGCCCCCGCAGACCTCCCGCGGATCAGCGTGACTCACAGGAACGTGACGGTGGTGGAGGGCGCCAACGTCACCGTGGCCTGCAACGGATCGGGCGCGCCCCTGCCCGAGGTGGACTGGACCGTGGGGGGGCTCCACTCCATCAACACCCACCAGGTGAGCCCCCCAAAGCAAGCCGAAGACCTCGCTCTCCGACCGGCGGGCGACGGGTTCTAACGTCTGTCCCTTGGTCCTCCCCCTGCAGTCCAACGTGGACTGGCCCAGCGTCCACTCCATCAACCTGACCCTGGTCAACATCAGCCGGGAGGACAACGGCTTCGTGCTCACCTGCATCGCCGAGAACGTGGTGGGCATGAGCAACGCCTCCATCCACCTGACCGTGCAGTGTAAGTCCACCCCCCCCCCCTCCCTTCCCCTTATGGCTGCCCCCCCCCGGACATCTCCTCACAGCGTCCGTGTGGTTCAGAGCCTCGTCTGCTCCCTCTCCTTCATCGCCTTCCTGACATTCAACCGCCGCTCTCACCCAGAGACGCTCACAGGGCGAACAGAGTGCAGAGATCAGGGGCGGAAGTGCGCCCGTTAGCCGTTAGCCGTTAGCCGTTAGCGGGAAAGCCAGGCCCCCAGAACGACGGCAAGAGAAGAAGCGCCGTCCTGATTGACAACTGATTGTTAACCGCTCTATTGAGCATTAAATGAATTTGTGAAAAAACAAGAACAAAACTACCCCAATGAGCATTAATCTACATTATATGAACAACAGCACAGAACTGCAGACACTGAAAATATTCTTCTTCTTCTTCTTCTCCTTCTCCACTAATATATGTAAATATCATTCGCCGCAGGTGTTGATGTATAAATAAATGTCTAAACCCGGTGTCAGCTCATACTGACAGGCTTAGCTCTGCCAGCGCTTGCGGTAGGACATGTCACAGGGCGCGAGCGTTTATTTCCGGGGCTGTGTACCGGTACATTTAAAATGTGCCGAGAGGTGTCAAGTCAGAAATCTATTTTTTCAATTAGCAGGAGCGCACCTTTGAGCACGTGCGAAACCTCGCGCCTCCTATGAATAGAGAGGAGCTAAGAAAAGTGCAAGCTGGCATGTTCGATCCCTCCCCTGACGCACCGCCGCGTCACGGCGCCCCCCCCCCCCCCCCCCCCAGCCGCCCACGCGGGGTCGCGTTCGCCCCGAGAGCCGCGTGACTACGCGCGCCGGCGAATGCCGCCCGCCATCTTAAAACGGCTCTGGGCTCGGCCAGGCCAGCGGGGTCGGGGCACCACTGGCGGTCACGTCAGTGAGATTAAACGCTGCGCCGTGCTAGCCTCGCTTAGCTTCACATGGAGGCGCATACACAGCTGAGGGTGATTCACAGTCAGCCTCAGCCGCTCCCTAGTTTGCGGTTGGTAAACGGCGAGCTCGGATAGGCCGAATGGCCTGTTGTCATCATTATGTGTTGTTATCATTATGTCCTAGCTGCTGTATTGAGACCTGGTGCAACCAGGCCTGTGTATTTGCCGAGGGGCCGCACGGACTGCGCGTTCTGGCTTCCTCCAATCCCCCGCTTTGCAACCGGCCCGGAAGTGACCTCGCCTTCCACCCTCCGGGGGGGGGGGGGGAATGATTTGACCGTGCCCAGCCTATTTCTCGACAGATTGCCAATAGGTTTTCTTCATTTCCTGTTCCGTTTCTAACCCGTGCCCAGGTAATAACGCGGGCGGCGCTTCTGTTCTCCCGGCGTACCTCAGGTGGCCGCGCCGCGCGCTTATTGGCCGATGGCCGATACGGGCCGGCTCTTTTCAGACGGGGATATTTGATCCCGCGGATGACTGGCGCGGTGACTCAGCGGAGCTTCATTCACATTTATCTAATATCTGGCTCCTGGCAGGCAGGGTAGGGGGAGTTGGACCCCCCCCCCCAAACCCTCCTCCTCCTCCCTCCACGTCCAAGGGAACGCGGTTGCCAGATCCTGATTCCCCTTGTTCAGACGTCCCACCGGCCCCCCCCGCCGGGAGGGTTTTTTGTTTGTTCGACCCTCTCCGTAATTAAGGCCGCTCCCGGCTGCCGCCTCCTTTCTCTGAGAAATTCCGCGAAGCGTCGTCGTCGGCTGCGCTCGTTAGCTCGGGTTAGCGACGGGGAAAAAAGCAAGTGGGCGCTTGCGCGTTTCTGGAACGTTCCTTTGACCGCGGTGTCGGGAGAGAGCGTTGCGTGCCCGCCCAGTGTCGCGGACGTGACTGCGGCGGTACCGCACGTCGCCGTCGTCTCTCCGGCGTGACTACGGTCGGCTACGGCGTTTTCGCTGCGGTCTACGGCGCGACTGTTGCCGCGAACGCTGTGGCGACTGTTTTCAGCCTGCAGCTGTCAGAATATTTTACTGCTGCCACCTGCGTAATGACCGGCTGTCCTCGCCGCAGCGATGCCGTCGCTCAGCGTCGCTCCTCTAATGCTTCCATGGTTACCTTAGTGATAAATTCATTCGCTGAGGGAGGAGCCTTGGCTTTGAAAGGAACAGTCACAGAAGCCATTGACATTGGGTGCACAGACACTTCAGTGGCAGGAATGGAGCCGAGTGTCTGAGGTCGGGTGTACAGTGTTTACCGACCGCATCGATGACTGCCAAGTTTCGTCTCTTGCGCGTTCTCGTATTCATTAGGTCTGTGATGTTGAAGAGCGGTGCTTTCATCAGGCCGTGCCGCTCCTTCGCCTGCTCCTTTGTGAAAACAAAAGGGAGCTTCGGGTGACCCGACGCCGCGCGGGACGATGAATTCAAAGTCTTTGTTTTCGCCGACGCGCTTTAGCCAGACAGAGAGAGGAAGCCGCCTTTGAAACGCTCAAAGTGCCTCGCGTGAGGGGCTTAGCCCGCGATCGGGGTCCGGGGCGCCGCAGATCTCACTGAAGCAAAGCGACGAAGCCTCAGCAGGGAAACGAAGCAGCAGCCAGGTAGACGCGGAAGTGGCTTTGTCGCCTGGCTGCAGCGGCTACGATTACCAGGTAATGGGCGGCAGTGTAGTGTAATGGGTAAGGAGCTGGTCTTGTAACCCGAAGGTCAGAGGTTCAATTCCCAGGGAGGACACTGCAGCTGTACCCTTGAGCAAGGTGCTTAAC
The DNA here is from genome assembly GCF_018555375.3 of Anguilla rostrata. Taxonomy (NCBI): domain Eukaryota; kingdom Metazoa; phylum Chordata; class Actinopteri; order Anguilliformes; family Anguillidae; genus Anguilla; species Anguilla rostrata. The sequence goes on from NC_057948.1 coordinate 10,961,504, forward strand.
CTGCATTGCTTCAGTATATATACAGCTGTATACATGGATGCAAAGTAAATGCTATAAAAGGTGTGTAATTGGCTCTGGATAAGGGCGTCTGCTAAACACCTGTAATGTAATGTAACGTAACGTTAGCGCTTTGCGGTATGGGTGGGACGTTTTAGCGGTTTCTGCGCGCCACGGCGGGCTGATCGACCCTTGCAGGTGTGCTCTCTCTTTCCGGGGGGCTAAAGCCTGTTTTACGGCAGCAGGCCAGCTTTGGGGCTTCACAGAGCTTTCCCTACGGCTTTGCTTCACGCAGAACACCGGGACGGGAACAGGCGAACGAGCACCCCGCGGCTATCGGTCTCCTCGCCTGTAATTATCAGGCTTTGGTAGACCGATAGGCTGCGGATGAGGTTTGATAGAGGTTTTATCTAGCTATTCTTGGTAATGGAAGACGTAAAAATAGACAAAGCTAGGCTACGTCTAAGACTGCAAAGCGTTTAGCTTTAAGGCTAGCTAGTAGTCGTGTGTCTCTCCTGTGCTCTGCACTCATAGAGCTGGAAGGCAGAAACTATGGCTACAAGTGGTGCTCATCTCATACAGTACAAAATGTCAAGAAATCCCGAAATGGATTCTCCCTTGTGCTCCCCTGGTCAGTGGTGTGATAATGCGAGAATAAACAGTGTCGTGCTAACTCGAGGTCGATTTAGCCTGAAGATAGTAGCCTAGACTGTGTTTGCGCTGTTAATTTTCATTGTGGCAGTTGCTTTTAAAGGAAATGTGTTTATTAACGATATGGAAAACTCTCAAACATTCAAGTGCTTTTAACTGAATACCTATCCAGCATTAAATGCGAGAACGGTGTTTCATGTTAGGCCAAGAAAATGAAACCATGTGTAAATGGTTGATCGTATGTTTTATTTTTTGTTTTTCTTATAACAATTGTACTTAATGAAACTCTATTTTTCGGTTTTCTGCTTGGAAAACAGTAATTGTTAAGGTTCAGGTGAAATAGGGGTTGTGTTCAGGAGCTTGGGAAAAGGTTAAGACCAGGGTTGGTCTGATTTTGGATGATCCAAACCTTTGCACTAGTGGGATGCCACGCTGTAGCCTTGCACCACGTGACACAGACGCGCATACACAATATGACATTAGCAGTTTTATATTAGTTTATTTTTGTATATTTGTTATACCTTGTACTTTTCATTCTCAGACTTCCTGATTACATTTGTAAGCTAAGCAATTAAGAGTCTGCCAGCGAGTTCTTGTTTACTGGAGGAAACAATCCCACCTTAGAGTTTCTGTCTAACAACGGTGAAACTCAATCTCTGTCATTTCCAATAAATTATCAGTGAAGTGATGTGAGATCGTTATCGTCAGTTTGAATACATTTGCAGTGATATGACATCACTGGCATCATTTCCAGTATGTTTGCAGGTGTGTAAATTCATTGCTGTAGTTTCCGGTGTGCAGTCTGTGGTGTAACTTGAGTCCCATCATTTCCAATACGCACACGGTTAAGTAACATAAACGCCCTCCTTTAAAATACACAGGCAGAGATGCAGCTTAATTGGCACCGTTGTGCGGAGGTGCAACATCAGTCCCGTCACATCCGATACGTATGCAGCGATGCGTTGCCCTCATTTGCAGTCGCTACCTCTGTATCCCAAATTTATGTACCTAGGCGGAGATGTGGACGTGTGCAAATCCAGCAGGAAACCTCTCTGCGTCTCTCTCTCTCTCTCTCTCTCTCTCTGTCTCTCGCTGTCAGCCTCTTCTCGTCTTCCTGCCTGTTCCTTTCAGCTTCTGTTACACGGATCCTCTGCATTCTCACTTATCCCTCTTTCTCTTTCCCCCCCCCTCCCTATCCATCCCTCTATTCTCGTGTCAGTTTCTTCCCTTTTTGTGCTTTCCTATTTGCCTTAATCTCAATTCGCGTCTGTGGCTCTCTCTGCCGTGCACTCCTCTGCTCACTCTGTCTCCCTCTCTCTCCCTCCGCCTCTCCCTCTTTCAAATTCAAATTCGAACTGCTTTATTGGCATGAAATACATTAGTAAATATTTCCAAAGTGTACATATAGAAATACATAAAGACATTTTAGCATGAACATAAAAATGGTTATATCTAACTGCTTAACCACAACAAACACTATGATGATGATAATAATAATAATAATAATAATTTTCTATCTGTAAAATGCAAATTGGAATGAACTATATTTTAATGACCGCCCATCAGCATAGTTTTTCCAAAGCGATTATTTGTCTAAAACACCAATGGCAGCAATGACTATACAAACAGTAATAACTTAAATGATATACATAAAAATGCCCAGTGTTAATTCAACTCTTAACAGGTCCCACATTCCCGAATTGGACCAAATGTTGTCTGCTAAGGGCTGGATTAACACTATTAGTGTTGAATTAACACTGCGTAGGGTGCTTGGACTCTCCCTCTCTCTGTGAACGTGTCCATGAGGCGGGCAGGGAAAGTGCAGGGAGCGCGTTTCAGTGCGTTCCAGACGAAGGAGAGGAGCATTTAGCGGGCCTCGCGGCATTTGCATAAAGGCTTCATTAAATTCTAATTAGGAGAAAATATGACATTAATATGTGGGGATGTGTGAACAGGCGAAATGCATCCTGCCGTCTATTTCGTCAATATCTGCTCTGAATGTTAATTGGCGCACGCACCGGCCGGTTGCCATGGAGACCCCGCCTGTGTTTGAAATAAACAAAAACCGCGGAGTCTCTGCGGCGGGGAGGCTTCGCGGGGCGATTTTAATGGAATTCGCCGGATTTCCTGAGAGCGGCCGCGACCTAGCGCGCGTATTAGGGGCGGGGCCCCGACTGAGAAGCGCTCGTCTTAAAAGGTGCGGCCCTCGTAAAAAAAAAAACGCCATTGGTTCGAGTCGCTTCGTCGACCTTTGACCTCTCTCTTTCCCCGCCCCTCTCCCCTTCCCGCAGTCCCTCCCACCATCGTGAAGCTGGAGGAGCCGGAGAGACGGCACGACACCTGCATCGAGTTCGCCGTCTGGGGCTACCCGGTCCCCGCCCTGCGCTGGGTCCACCGGGGCAAGGAGCTCCCGCAGGGCGAGTTCGTGCGCGCCGAGGCGGACGTCTACCGGGACCTGGTGGAGGGCTGCCTGACCTTCAGCAACCCCACCCACCACAACAACGGCAACTACACCCTGGTGGCCAGCAACTCCCTCGGCACCGCCACCCGCACCGTGTACGGCCACTTCCTGCACGCCCCGTTCGACGACGAAGGTACGCCCCCCCCCCCGACCCCACACACACACATCACCGTCCAGCTTGATATCCACAGGAATACTGAGTGAATATGACACTGGGGTTATATTATTTATGGCTTTGGCAGCTAGAATAATGCACTGCTTATCAGTGACATCAGAGTTTGGCACGGTTATAAATATTGCATAACGTATGAATAGCTGCATTATACAGCATTGTCCAGTTCTTTTTATTGGACGTGCATAAATATTAAACGCTATAGGTAAAAAAATAAAAAAGGGGGGGGAGGGGACGCTTGTGAGTCATCTGTGCCGCCCCTGGAGGAAGGGGAAGTGTGATGGGCTGGGATTGGAAGGTCACAGTGCGCTGCCGAGATGCGATTTGCCACGCTCCATCACCATGCCAACGGCACTTCATCCAGCACAGACCAGTTAACTGGAGCGCAATTACTCTCTGATCAAGTGCAAAATCACTGTATTGCAAATGTCAGTCCCTGTATTGAATGCTGAGGATAATTATGTGCTCAACATGTGTGTGTGTGTGAGAGAGAGAGTGAGTGTGTGTGTGTGTGTGGGTGTGGGTGTGCGTGTGTGTGTTTGGGTGTTTCTGTGTGTGTGTGTGTGTGCGCGCGCATGTAAGATCAGTGATTTAGCTATCTCTACTATTAGCTGTACCCTTCCTGTGAAAAGCTCCCAGTCCTTGCCTTGGTCACATGTCATGTCAGCCATGTTCTGGAGCGGAATATGAAAATGGGCCTTGTCCTTGTGTAGGCATGGCATGTGGCTTATGTTTGCCATAAATACACAATAAGCACATTCAGCGTGCGCCATGTGAGATGACAAAACATTATTTTTAAACATTCAGAGTTGTTCTTGCTTTGTCCTTGCACTCCATGGTTTCCTGTTCAGCGCATATCTGTGAAAAAAATGTTTAAGAAAAAAATGACTCGCCCAGAATTGGCTGAAGCATGAACCGCCAGACGTGGCTGATGCCTGAAGGGCAGAATGTGGTCCTGTGTGTGCTGAACGAGAATGCTAATCTCTGTCTTCCTCCTCTCTCTCTCTCTCTCTCTCTCCCTTTCTTTCTCTCTCTCTCTCTCACACACACACACACTCTCTCTCTTTCTCTCACACACACACTGACTCACTCTCTCTCCCTCTCACACACACTCACTTTCTCCCTCTCTCTCTCACACACACACACACACACTCACTCTCTCTCTCACAAACACACACACACTCTCTCTCTCCCTCTCTCTCTCACACACACTCTCTCCCTCTCTCTCTCACGCACACACACACACACACTCTCTCTCACAAACACACACACACACACACTCTCTCTCTCGCTCTCACAGAATCACCCACACCTCCTCTCAGCGGAACTCACCAGTCGGACGAGGACACGTTTGGGGTGAGTGTACGGGACCAGTTTAGAACAGCTCCTTGCACCTTTCACACCTAATTGACTGCGGTCTCGAACAACATGTTCTCGGCGAAAAGGAAAAAGGTCTAATCTCCTGTTCCTTTAGCTCATTTTTTTTCTCGCTTTGCCTTTCTTTCTTTTCTCTCTCTATCTCTCTCTCTCTCACTCTCTCTCTCTCTCTCACTCTCTCTCCCTCTTTCTCGCTCCTCGAATCTGCCGTCGGCCGTTCCCCCCTCGCACGGCCTCTGTGATTTACGGCTTTTTAAAAAATGTAATTCCTCTCAGCTTTGTGCCGTAATCAGACGGATGGGGTTTATTTCCCGGTCCTCAGGTAGGAGAGAGCAGGGCCGGCTGATTGCTTCTTGGCACCCGTTTCGGGAGAAAGGGGGCTTTGTGCTGAAAGCGAGAGCGCTCCGCGCCCGTTTCCTGCGGGGGATGTCTTCGCGAGAGGCGGAGGCTGGCGTCGCTGTCATCGCGAGATAAAGGGCGGTGTCTCGTCCCGCTGACGTTTACCCCAGAAACTCCCGTCCAGAACTCGGACGGTCTCTCCCTTCTTCTGTCCTCGGTTCTCTCGAACGCCGAAACTCGGACACCATCCGGTCTACCGCGGTCCCCTGCCGGGGCCCGGTTCGGCGCCTTCGTTCTCTTGAGCCAAAACCCGGACCTCCCCTGATCTTGCGCTGGGCTCGAACCCAAACTTCAGCCCTCCCTCCTGTGTGCTGTCCAACCGGCTCGCGGATCTGCAGCTCCATTTAAAATGGTGGATGTGGCTGTTTGACAGCATGTCAGTCCTGTCTGCTCTTCTTGCACTTACACTGTCTCATGGGACAGTCCAAAAATATGAGAAGACTTATCAAACCAGGGCAACAGCACCTCCAATAATACTCACTCACTCATCTGTGTAAGTAAGGGTTCGGCCTCTATAACACCATTCAAAGTTTTTTTTGTTACCCTTGCTTATGTGCTCTGAGGTCCCGTATCCAGGGCAACGCACATTGCTTCCACGTTTACTTAGTATACAATTATATAGTTAGCTAGATTATATAGCAGCGTAAAAAAAGTATTACCATTTTTTGACATAATACAAGTGTCTTAGATTAAAATATTTTCCTAAATATTATTTGTTTTGTTTGTATTGAACGTCCCTTGTAGTGTAGGCTATAGCACAGTTAGAATATATTGCTCCTGTGCTGAAGACCAGAGACTTGTGTTCCCTAGGGGGGATAAAGTGAATTGCCTGGTCTTGGGAGTATATAATTGCGTATTAAGGAAAACATACACTGGGCAGTGCCCATTGCGTATGTGTTCACTTATTATACTATTACATAGCTAGACGTTTTATTATTACGGCTGCAGTGATTAACATATTAATCCGAGTTGTTGATCAATACACGCATTAGCTGAATAATTTTCGAAAGACGATGATCAAATTTTCATTTTTTTTTTAACGTATTAAAATTACGCATAATATATTCGTCAGACAATACAGTAAACAAAGAATCTGTTTTTTTGTTATTTATTATTCTTTTTAATATGCATTTCAAAATAACCAAACGGAAACATCGTAAGCTGTGGTGTGGCTGCTGGGAGCCCAATCGAGCGGCAGCGCACTAAAATGTGCTTCTGCAGTGAATACAGAACGCAACATGGCAGAAAGAGAACGCCTAAAATGTCCGCCGTTTGAATTGTAAAGAGAGCTTGATCATGCGCAAGGCCCCAGAAGCCATCCTATATTGTGAATGCAGTCATAGTTAAAAGTTTTCGACATGCAAACCCCTTTAACTGTGGCTTTATTCACCATATAGCACAGCGTCAAGTGCATTATTGCCTTTATAAAAAGGTTACTACATTTAAGAAATATTAATGCCACTTTTTCATTAAACCAATATTTTATTAAGCTATTCATTAATGCCTACATTCTGCTGGAGTGTTTAGTCTCTGGATGTATATATTGTGAATGAACAATGAAATGCAACAGAATATCAACAGAATGTCACTTTGATAATGTTAGCCATCTAAGCTTGTACTGCCACTAGCTAGCATTACTGCACCCAGTACTGAAGTGAGTCAGCTGTTTAGGTTCTTTTAAAAATATTTGTTGGTAATACCTGCAACCAATGAAAAGTCACTTTATAAACACTGTCCTTGTAGCTGTCCTCTGATAGCTACCTAACAGAGGCAATAGGCTGCGTAATGTTGTTGGTTCAGTCTCTCTAATAGTGATATTTTGCATTAGAGGGTGATGAGGCATATGACATCATAAATGCATATTGCAGATTTTTGCATGGACTCAGCCATTTTGTCAATCAGCAAACAGGACCGGAAGTCTCACTTGCTGTTTCTCATAGGCAGTGTGACAAATGTGAGCTAACATTTACCCTTGAGTTCCCATCTGAGCTAAGCATTAGCCCGCCATGGCTGGCAGGCTGACTGAACATGTGCTGCTTTTCATTGGTTGCATCTCATTTTCAACTGAAATGTGTTTTGTAAAAAAAAAAAAGAAGAAGAGATCAACAGAAACCGTTTTTATGTGTTTAAATATGAACAAGGACAAGATGAAGACAAGTAATGCTGAATAACTTGTTACAGCAGAACCACACGTGGGATTCAAACTTGCAACCTCCTGTTTGAATAGGTTCTGACTGATGCAAAGCCATCCCTGCTTGGTGTAAAATGCAGGCTTGTAACTGGAGGTTTGATGCTCACGTTGGTAATAAACAGCCAGCAGCGGCTAAGTCAGCACCTTTTAAAGAATCGCAGTCTCACTCGGTCAAGCCCGGTCTGAAAGCATGTTTGTGTTTGCTTGGCGCAGAGTGCAGAGCTAAGCTTTAATTAAAGCCTCCGTTGAACAGTCTCCCGGGCGAATGGGGAGGCCCGTTCACTGGTTCCCGTGCAGATCCGATATCCCACGTTTCCCCTCTGCTCGAATGACCTGTTTTCACCCAAGTTCTTTCTTCATATGCTTGTACACTTTTGTTGGTGACTCGCTTTGTTGAAAATTCAAATTTCACTGGCGTTTAAAGGGTTAAAATATTTTAGATCATGATTTGATGAACGGCTGCTCTCCTCTTGGGGGGGGGGTGGGGGTCACGACATCTGTCAGCATCAGTGCCTTACCTGCCTCAGTGCTGGGGTGGCAGTAAGAGCAATGCTGTTTTGTGGGGGCGGGGTGGTTGTTTTGCTGACGTGGCTCCTCCTCTCTCTCTTTCACTCAGGTGTCCATCGCGGTCGGACTTGCCGGGTTTGCGTGCGTGCTTCTCCTCGTACTTTTTGTTCTCATCAACAAATATGGCAGACGCTCCAAGTTCGGGATGAAAGGTAAGAGCCGTTGTGTCTCCAGCACGCCTCCATTGGGGCTCTGTTTCTGATTGTATGACTGTGAAGGGTAGGGGCATAGAGTCTCCAACACGCCTCCATTGGGGCTCTGTTTCTGATTGTATGACTGTGAAGGGTAGGGGCATAGAGTCTCCAACACGCCTCCATTGGGGCTCTGTTTCTGATTGTATTTCTGTGAAGGGTAGGGGCACAGAGTCTCCAGTACGCCTCCATTGGGGCTCTGTTTCTGATTGTATGACTGTGAAGGGTAGGGGCACAGAGTCTCCAGTACGCCTCCATTGGGGCTCTGTTTCACAGTGTGTGACTACGAAAGGCTGGCAGTGACTGTGAAGCGTCGCCACGTCCGCCCGCCTGCCACGTCTCCTTCCTTGGCGTCGTGCTAACGCTGCTCATCCGCCCGCGAGGCTGTTCCGCGGTTCAGCCCAGGTCTCATTTCCTGCGTCTCTCTTTCCGCCGCGTTCTCTCCCCCCCGCCCCCCCCATACCCCCCCCCCAGTCCGTCTGGCGGACGGAACCCATTCTACTGGTGCGCCGCGCGTCTCGCTACCGCTACTGATCGTTTTTTTTTTTTCTCCCCTCCTCCTTTCATCTCTTCCTGTTTATTCCTGACGCCGTCGCCGTCGCCTTTTCAGGGCCCCGCTGAAAGGATGAAAGGAGAGGCCGCTCGCGCAGGTGCCCATTAAGCCGCGCGCGTCCGCAGCCCCCGCCCGCGACCCGACGCTCGTTTCGCGCGTTTGAAAACGCTCCTCGCTAACTCCTCGAGCGGCCGCGTTGATTCTCGCACGCTGTCAGCGGTGCCGTCGGCAAGAAGATTATATCAGCGCCGCACGACTTAGAACACGATGTCCGCGGCGACGCTGGTTAGAAGATAGCATCGGCAGCGTTACCGCTTAGGAGATAGCATCGGCGGTGATATTTATCAGACCATGATGTCAATGGCGATGCTGGTTAGATTATTTCAGTGGCGTTATTAGCTGGAATATGATATCGGGGCGATATTGCTTTGAAGATGACATCATTGGCGATATTGCCAGGAAGATAATCACGGAGAGCTAGTATTTGTCGCAGTTTGCCTTCTCTAATCTCCTTTGTCACTCCCTCTTAATTCTGAGGTGTTGAATCGAAAGAGAAAAGCCCCAGAGGATTAAGTCGCTAACCGTGGTGCAGGTTTATGTCGTTATTAGACCTGAAGAAAGCTGTCTGCTGGGCTGGTTGTTGTTTTTGTTCTTTCTGCTGTAAAAATGTTTGTTGCTGGAGACGAGACGATCTCCGGCACATTAATGAGGGAGGAGCCGGGATCCCGTCTCTGATCGGACCCAGGAAGGCCGGGAGCTGACGTGTCCCTCTTCCGGAGGAGGAACGGGGGTTAATCCGGCCCCATGCAGTTTGAGCTTTTGTTTTGGGTTGGGTCCAAGCACTGCTCATCAGTGTTGTCTTTGCCTGTGATATTCTCTCTCTCTCTCTCTCTCTCTCTCTCCCTCTCCCTCTCTCCCCCCCTCTCTCTCCCTACCTCTCTCTCTCTCTCCCTCTCTCTCTCTCTCTCTCTCTCTCTCTCAGTCTGTGTGATGAGTGTGCTGTTCTGCATGCCGCTCGGCGCGTAGGCGAGGCTCACGGTTAGCATTGCAGTCACGGCGGCGCTGATGAAGGTCGGCCCAGGCTGCCCGGTTCCCCGCTAGCCGGCTGGCTGGAGTCGCGGAAAGGGGGGGGGGGAGAGGGAGGGAGAGATTCGGGTGAAGGAATGAGCAGACAGGGCTGTGAACTCCTCAGATTCCTCAGACTCCTTCATCGGAAAGGTCAACACCCGATCAATATGACCAGTGCCCCTAGCAGCCATGGTGAAAAGAAAAGCAAAGCAGAACCGCTTGCACGCTTACATAAACCGCTTGGGCTGATACTGGATTCCGATTGGCTCACAGACATGCCACTCGAGAGGCGGGCGGGATGCTCCTTCGCTCACACTGGGCGCGGTGGGCCTGCGGAGACTGATCGGCGTTTAGACGTCAGCGGGGCGCTAATCGGCCGCTTGACCCGACGTTAGCGGCGTCGGGATGCCCTGCCGGCCTCGCTCTCTTCCTGAACGCGCTCGCGCGGCGCGGTGCCGAGAGGAGATCCCCCCCCCCCCCCGCCCGCCTCCGTTTGGACTGGCCGCCGTCCACCTTCACTTGTCTCCCTGACTTTCTCCTTTCACTTCGGCTCCTCCCCCTGGAGACCCCCCCCCCCCTCCCCCCTCCCCACCCCCAGCATAACGAGCGATGAGAGCCTTCAGCGAAGAGGATAATTAAAAGCAGATTAAGCGGACGCCATCGTCTCCTGTAGAGACTGGCTGTACAGTGGATAGCGATGGCAGGGTCAGGGTTTTGGGGGGCGGGGGGGGTTTCTGTTCTGGAAGAGTACCTGGGGGAAGGGGGTGGCGGAGGGTGTTTTCCACCCCATTTCCCCTCCAGCTGTTAGTGGGCTTCTGCCACAGCCACGCTGGGTTTCGGGTGAGTGCAGGGGGAGGGGCTGAAGGGCGATCGTCATGCCGGCGGCTCGGTGGGTGGAGCTTGGGAGGGGCGGAGGCAGAGGGACAGGTGTGGTGTGTTTCTGTCTTCCTTTCAGTTAGATTCCTAATGGAAAATTCTGCAACGGTCTGCACCCCTCCAAAGCCCCACCCCTCCAGCAGACCAGCTGACCCCAGCACACCCCCACCCCCTCAACACATCCGCTCTCGGTGTAGTGTAACGCGGCAGTGTAGTATAATGGGTGAGGAGCTGGTCTTGTAACCTTGAGGTCACATGTTCAATTCCCAGGTAAGACACTGCCTGTTGTAACCATTGAGCAAGGTACTTAACCTGCCTTGCTTCAGTATGTATATATATCCAGCTGCATAAATGGATGCAATGTCAAAGGTTTTGTGAGTCGCTCTGGATAAGAGCGTCTGATAAATGCCTGTAATGTAATGTAAGTCAGGCACAGTAAAATCAACTCTTGCAGTGTTAAATGAACTCTTACAGTGTACGTACTGAATGGTCCCTATTGGACTCATATGCACTCTGTCAGAGTGGTGAGGTGCTACCGTTGCTTGTTAGCACTGAACTTGGGATGTGGCCCTACATGCACGCGACTCGTACTTCTGAAGGAATTATTAGTTTTATTGTAAAACTGAGGGATTAAGATGTTTCTGTTTCTCTAATTCCTCCATGGCTCCGCGGTGCTTCACTTGACTTTAAAACCAGCGTAAAATTCTGCTGGGAAAAAAAATATTGGCAGGACTATCTATTAATATTTCTTGAGATGTAACGCGTTGCAATTTCTTATGGTAATCAGTGGCAGCTGCTGAGCTGTAAATTGAGGAGGCAGAAAATTTCACCTTAAACTGTTTGTTGGTCTTGACCTGTTTTCAGTCATTTTCCTTGATTAACAAGCTTGCCAACCGCCTGAATAATTTGCAGGTAAACACACAGCTTCTTTCTTCACGTCATGTTAAGGAGATTAAATCATACAGTCAGTTTAGAAAAATCAGTTTATTCACTTAGTACACTTAACAAAAAAAGACGCACCAGTCTGTTAACTGCTGCGGAAGTTATCTAACAAAATTTGCGCTTCAGGATCACTTAAATCACAAAATCTGTGTATTGCTGATCTTTGTCGTGAATATTCTCTGAGTATGAATGCGTGAAAAGAAGAGTACGCGTATGCAAAATTATTAATAATGTGAACAGAAGTGTGCACAATTTTGCGATGCAGATAAAAAGAATTTTATTTCTCGCCTAGCCTAATTTAGGAAAATTGGCTACATCTGATGGTATCAGATCAGTGAGTGATGATGAGTATTTTGTGATCGCTGAATTGTTAATCAAGGAATATTATTGAAAACAAGTCGAGACCAATAAGGGGAAGGGGAAGTTTAAGGGGAAGTTTTCTGCTGCCTCAAGGTTTCTGCTGACTTAGCAGCCGTCACTGATCGCAATACAGTCTGATTATGTTAAATTGTTGCACATGCTAGTTTTTTATTCCCCTCACCATTGTTGTGTCACCACCCTTGCAACCTTACCTCGTGGTTTTTAAAGGAATAGTTCACGTTCTATGTTTGATACCTTTTCACTTTTAGGGTATGTTTTGATTACCGGTGTGTGATGAAGGACATTTTAGATTTAAAGGTTTCCGGTGATTGGCCAGCTTTGGGTAGTACAGGAGCATTCTGGGTAACCCCATCCCCCTGTGTCAGTGAGGCCTCGATTCTTAGGCCGCGGCGTGGAAGTTGGAGAAACGTTTCGCGGCGCTTCAGCTCGCGGCTTACAGGAAGTCGGTCGGCCAGCGCGGTTAGCGCCGCGCTACCGTTAGTCTCGCCTCCGCGGCGACGCCTCCGCTTTTCCTACGCCGGCGCGAAAAGGCATCGCAGCTCTGAGGACTCGGCGGGTCGGAGGTGTCAGAACCTGAATTTATCCGCCGTGGAGCGTTTCCCTCGCTTACACGAGCCGAGCACGTTTTTTTTTCCCTCTTCCCTCAAAGTTTCTGAGGCGGTTTGATCCGAGCAGGCTTTTTGACAGTTTTTTTTGCGGCCGGCTTTTTCTCTCGCGCCGCCTGTGTTAACACCATCCCCTAGCGTGTCGCCCGGAGAGCCGTGACGGGCGGAGCGGCTGATTGGTTGCCACCCCCCCCCCCCACCAACCCTCTTCCCCCCTTCCCCCCCTCCAGCAGGGGTCTGGGGAGCCTGTTCCCGGGCCAGAACCATATTGGATTTTCCCTTCACTAAATCATCCTGCCCGCCTCCCCCCTGCCCTGCCTCCTGCCCCTCCTCATTGTGGTGTGATCAGTCTGTTGTGGAGACTCCTGTAAAGTTGCGCTGTTCGTCTGTCGGGCCGGCTGGATTCCTATTAATCCCAGGGTCGCCGTGGCACCCGCCGTGCCGCTCCATCGATTTACTCGCCGCTCAGAGCCGGCTTCCTTCGCTCGTCCTCTTTCTCCCTCTCTCTCGCGCGCTCTCTCTCTCTAAATCGCGGGCTCGTTCTCGTTCTCCCTCTCTCTCTCTCGCGTGCCCTTTCTCTAAATTGCAAGCTCGTTCTATTTCTCTCTCTCGCTCTCTAACCCAACAGCTTGTTCCAAGGGAGGCAGGTTAGTACAACTGTTAGAGAACTGAGCTTGTGTCCCAAAAGTCGCGGGTTCGATTCCCAGGTAGGGTGCTGGTGTTGTACCCTTGAGCGAGGTACTTAACCTGCACTGCCTCAGTAAATATCCAGCTGTGTGAATGGATACTGTGTAAAAAAAAATTGTGCAAGTTGCTACAGTAAGTGTGCCTGCTAAATGTGACATAAATGTTCGCTAGTGAGAGATCTTGTCCCCCTGGTGGAGGGGGGGCGGGGGGGTAGACGATTTAACCAACCAGAGTGCCTGACTGCCTTTTGGAACAAGTATTGCCCTGTAGAATGAGTTTCACTGGCAGGGAATGAGAAGCTTTGCCAGGCCCTTTAGGCTCTGTGCTGTCCTAACATTACGTGGGCCTGGCTCCCGAGCTTATCATTTCTGGCCATTGAACAGAAACTGCACCATTAACATCAGATGTTACTGGGACCTTCAATCCACCATTACCCTCACTCTGACTAATCGTGGGCTCCCGTTGGCCGCTTACTTACTTCAGCAGAGAACTCTGCTTCACGTGGTTTTTGTGGATCCTCCACTTGCACTCACAGGCCTCACAGTCACCTGTGAAGGGACTCACGAGTCACTTACACTCCACAGCAGCTTTGCAGGGTTTGCAGGAGGAATGCACAGAGGGAACTCTTAGACATCATGGAATGGACCTGAATCACTGAGTGGCTATCATTTTACTTTTAATTGAGGATTCAATATGTGTGTGTGTGCATGTGTGTGTGCGCGCGCGTGCGCGCGCGTGCATGTGTGTACCGGTGTGCGTGCATGTGTGTGTAAGTTCTCATGTACATATCCTTATAATTTGCCGTGGTCACAGATAACCACATTAATTTTGTGTGGATTTATTGGTTTGCCTATTTTTTGTGTTTTTTTTTCTTTCTTTTTTTTTTCTTGGCAACCTACCTGTAACAGTTAGTTGCATATTAATTTGGACCACACTTTGTGAATAAATGTATTATTAATATAATGGATACGTATCCTTCAGTGTGAGGGCCAAAATGTTAAACCCTCTTGACTCCATTCAGGTAAATATTCATAGGTGTAAATGAATAGCTGCATGTTGGGTTTTCTCCAGAGTCTCATTATTGTGATTGGGACTTGGGGACTCCGCTGTTGCAGGGTTAAACCATGACAGATTCAGCTAGTGATAAAACTCCGGAGAATAAGGGAGGCTATTAAAGAATAAAGGAAAGAGGGGGAAGGGAGAGCGAGAGAGAGGAGAAGGAGGGGGGGAGGGGAGGGGAGGGGAGGGGGGTAGAGTGCGAAAGCACAAATGGTTCCATTAAGCATCTTCAGGTCTCACTATATCTTGCAATAGATTCTCTGCCACGGGGGTAATTGAATAAAATTGCATTTTTTTTTTGTCTTAAACCAATAGCCTGTTATCTTAATAAAATCTCATTTTTTTATGCGCGTGTCTGGAGCGCTCTAATGCGTGGCAGCCTTTTAACCCGTGGCGGCAGTTCCGCTATCGTTATGTAACCGCGGTGAGAAAGCGCGGCTTTGCTTGGCGCTCGGTGGTCGAGGGTGGTCCGCCTCGTCTCGCCCCGGTGATGCTGCGGTCCGTGGTCGTCTCCCCGAAGAGCGTGTGCGTCTCAGGAGCGGTTTGCCTCTCAGCATCGCTCCTGTCCCCGTATGAAAAGCCCTTTGAAAACACTGGAGGGAACATGCATTCAGACAGAGACATCAAACGCTCTGTTCTTCCTGACATTATTTATTGACACAGAAGTACTCTGTGTACTGTTCTTTATATATGCAGTACTTGAAAGGACTATTGTTTTATATAATAATATAATAATAATACTGATATTAATACTACTACTACTACTAATAATAATAACAACAACAATGATAACTAATAATAATAATAATAATAATAATAATAAGTTGTTGATGAAGATGTTGTTGTTATTTTGGATGTTCTTCTTGTTGTTGCAGCTTGTTTTTAGTTATTTATTTTCCTCAGTATTTTAAGGTACACCCACAGTACACTTAAGGGTTTGTTTGTGAGGTTGTATACCCTTATTCTATTGTGAATTCTGCCAAGTGCACAACAGGTTCTCGAAAATATGTTCTGTGCCTTTCATAGCGTGACCTCATTGGGTAATGTCTGAGAAACGCGTCATACAATGATACCAATATATGATGGTTAAGGCCGAAAGCTTGGCGTCTCGTAAAATATGCTCTTGGACAGAATGTTCCAGTTGTAAGATCTGGATTAGCTTCTATGGCTGTTAGCCACTGCATGGTACTGGATGCTCCGTCAGTCTTTTTTGTTCTTGCCCGAGTAGATGCAATTGCTGTCGAATGTATTACTGATATATTCAAAAGGAAGATATTTAACTGACATGTTAATCCGTGATCTGGCAAGTCTCAATGGGGCTGTTGCTGGGCAGATAATAAACAATTAGACTAAACAAACAGCACAGGCTATTAGCCAAGACTCCTCGGTCATAGATGGCCCACCTTCTGGGCTAATCCTAGGGTTCGGCGCTATCACTTAACGGCTGTGATTTCGATCTGTAGGCCGACTTTTCAGCCAGCTGTGCGTGTGCTTTAGTTGTCCAGGGAAGCAGACGCTTTCTCAGACCGGAATAACTCACGCGTGAATTCATGCAGGTGACGCAGTATCTATACTCCCACCCTCATCCCTACACCGAAGGAGATTTTTCCGAACTAAAACATTTCCGCCCCTTCTGTTCCTACTTTCGGGTTCTGAAAAGTCATGAATGAAATACGGTCCTGCGGTATTTTCATGCTATACTCAACTACTCAGCGGCTCATTTGAGAATTAGTGCCTTGTTCTTTTGGACAGGTCTACAAATTTGCCTTCAAAGAAGAGCCGCTGAGAGAAGTTTGATAGCAGGTCCTTATTTAATAAAGCGAAGAGAATTAGCGCCTGACCTGGTTGAGCAGGGCGGAACACGATGACTTCTTTTCCCAATGTGCTTTTTTATGGTTTCAAGTTTTAATTTGAACCATGTTCAGAATCACGGATCACTCGTTTGAAACGACGCAGACCAGCACACACTCATTCCAAATGTTCGATTTGCTAGATTCAGCCAAATTCAGATTAAAAAAAGGAAAAAAACAGCAACGAGCCTTTACAGGAAAGTCTTCAAAAGACTGTTTAGAAACGTTGCCAGCTGATGCTGTCGTTAGCATAATCCTGTCGAAAGGGAATTATTTCACACTTAATTAACTTCAGAGGAATTAAATTAAGTGGTGGTCTGAGAAGTCTGAGCATATCACCTGCTTGTGAACCCTGTGGTTATCCAGATGGGCCCTTTTTTTTGGCAGATCAATACATTTGCATACCGATTGGATGTTATGAAGATTACCGCATAATGGCATAGAATACTACTGTCCAATGAGCACCTTCAAAAGCACCAAGGCAGGATGCTTGTGTGCTACAGGCTGACCTGGATGGTTATCCGGACAGGCCCTTTATTGGCAGATGAAGAAATTAGCATCCCTATTGGATGTTACGGAGATGGCCTCATAATGGTCTGGAATGCTCCTGTCCAATGAGCATCTTCAAAACGGCCAAGGCAGGATGCTGGCGTGCCGCAGGCTGACCTGGATGTCAGGCGGCGATGCGCGCCTGGCGAACCAAAACAAGGCGGGAGTGGTTTTCTCTGATGGCCGTGTGACTAACGGGGTACATTCAGGTCTCTGTCTCCCCGGAGTAAACACTCACAGCTCTGTGCTGTTCCTGCCCGCCCTCGCTGTCCTCATCTTGGGCTGACAGGCCGCTGATCCCACGAGGCCTGTCACCGACCCTGTCCTTCCCCTCCTCCGGATTATGGTACCCATGTAAGTGGGGGGGTGGTGGTTAGTGCACGCCGCGGAAGCAAAGTGCATTGTTCACGTCTGAGTGGGTTTGGGCCAGAGGAAGGGCAGGGGAATAAAAATCTGACTGGGTCCCTCTGCTCAAGCCCCAGTGCTCCTGCTGCCCCTACATCCAGGACAGAGAGATTAGACTGGATCTGTGCCTGCATGCAAATAGAGAGATTAGACTGGAGCTGTACCTGCATGCAAATAGAGAGATTAGACTGGAGCTGTACCTTCATGCAGGACAGAGAGATTAGACTGGAGCTGTACCTTCATGCAGATAGGGAGATTAGACTGGAGCTGGACCTGCATGCAAATAGAGAGATTAGACTGGAGCTGTACCTGCATGCAAATAGAGAGATTAGGCTGGAGCTGTACCTGCATGCAAATAGAGAGATTAGGCTGGAGCTGTACCTGCATGCAGGACAGAGAGATTAGACTGGAGCTGTACCAGCATGCAGTACAGAGAGATTAGACTGGAGCTGTACCTGCATGCAGGACAGAGAGATTAGACTGGAGCTGTACCTGCATGCAGGACAGAGAGATTAGACTGGAGCTGTACCTGCATGCAAATAGAGAGATTAGACTGGAGCTGTACCTGCATGCAGGACAGAGAGATTAGACTGGAGCTGTACCTGCATGCAGGATAGAGAGATTAGACTGGAGCTGTACCTTCATGCAGATATGGAGATTAGACTGGAGGTGTACCTGCATGCAGGACAGAGAGATTAGACTGGAGCTGTACCTTCATGCAGATATGGAGATTAGACTGGAGCTGTACCTGCATGCAAATAGAGAGATTAGACTGGAGCTGTACCTGCATGCAGGACAGAGAGATTAGACTGGAGCTGAAAGGAACTGTGTAGAGAGTGTTTCTGTGTGTATAGTCCATGTGTCCAGTTATTTGCTCTTATTGATTCCAGTATTACTATGGAAATACTTATTCCAGTATTCCTGTCAGCCTTTCCATCTCAAATAATTACAACAGCTATTATTAACACTTGTGGCTAATATGCACAAAACAGACAAAGAAATATGGAGATATTATTTTATTATTGTTGTTATACATTAAGTAATAAGCAGACAGCCTTATCATGGGTGAGATGCATGTGTAATGCGCTTTGTCAGGACGAAGCGGACGCTGGTGATTTAGAGGGTCTGTGTGAGCGTCGGTCCTTCTGAGCCGTGTGTTTCTGAGGGCCTGAAAGGAGCTTTTACCCTGTTCCCTGCAGTCTTCCCCTACTGCGCTCTGATTATGATTTAAAAAAAAAGAAATCGGTTCATCGGGAACTTAGTTCCTGAAGTTGGGAGTTTAAAATTCTTTAGTCAAAAAAGGAGGGTGGTGGAGTCTGGGGTTATGCAGGGTTTTGGGATCCTGTAGCTGAGGTTTTATAGATTTTGTAGAGAGCTTTGGAGGGTTTTGAGTTGAGTGTTTAGGAGCTGTAGCTAAGGGTTTTTGGAGCCTGTTGCCCAGGGTTTTTGAATGCTTAGAGTTGAGTGTTTCAGGCCAGTAGATGAGGGTTTGGGGTGCTTGTAGTTGAGTGTTTTGCGTCTCTAGGGTTTTTGGGTGGTTTGTAGTTGAGTGTTTAGGAGCTGTAGCTAAGGGTTTTTGGAGCCTGTTGCTCAGGGTTTTTGAATGCTTAGAGTTGAGTGTTTCAGGCCAGTAGATGAGGGTTTGCGGTGCTTGTAGCTGAGTGTTTTGCGTCTCTAGGGTTTTTGGGTGGTTTGTAGTTGAGTGTTTAGGATCTGTAGCTAAAGGTTTTGTGACCTGTTTCAGGGTTTTAGATGCTTGGAGATGAGCATTTTAAGCCTGTAGTCGAGAGTTTGGTCTGTATTTCATTGCTTAGGGTTTGTTGCTAAAGGTTTTTAGGGGCCTGTAGCTGAGGTTTCGGGGGGGGGAGGCTGCAGCTCTGGGTATTTATATATGGGACCTGTAGCCGACAGTTCCGTTATCTGCTGAGAGTTGAACCACATCATTCGCCCTCGGCACGACTTGTCCTATTTTTGCCGAACGACGGCATTGTTTAAGCCTGCTTTAGCACCCTCCGTTCCTCTAAACCATTACTGAAATAGCGTTAGCCGGCTGTGCAGAGCCGAAAGAGGTATTTACTGAAAATGGGCAGGCAGGTAATGTGGGAGCAGGGTGCGCTAGCTCAAGTCCTTCAGAACTCTGAAGCACCTGTCACCTGTGCCTGTATTTACCCAACCGGGCCTTTTTTTACACAAAGTGCACTTTTTACACACAGCGAATCTGAAGATGAGCTGTTAGCCCGGTCTTGAGCCCAGACAGAAAGGTATTCTGTCTACACCAGGGATCATCAACTCTGGCCCTCGAATCCAAATCCAGCCTTGGTTTTCTTTTCTCCCGGGTAATTAGTGCTACTGATTGGCCAGACTGTCTTCACACCTGACTCCCAGGCAAAGGGAGGGTGGAAAACCAGCAGTTCTCGGCCCTCGAGGACCGTGAGTTGCTGATCCCTGGTCTACACCTTCCTGAACCTCTTACAGGACGTCGCTGTCTTGACAGGAGTTCCTGTTCCAGCACCAGGTGTAAATCAGTGGTTAACTGACTGGAGAATTCAAATGCCTGCAGGGTCTGTGGACTTCAAATCAATCAAATTTTATTAATATTGCGTATTTCACAGCAATTGTCACAATACGCTTCACTGACAACCCTGGCCTAAACTCCCACAGGAGCAAGACTAAAGCAACAGTGGCAAGAAAAAAACTCCCTGTGGCAGATGGGAAGAAACCTCGTAAGGAACCAGGCTCAAGTGGGAAACCCATCCTCCTCTGGCCGGCTTATGGGAAACATACATGTCCATCACTGGACTGAGTATATGTCACCCTGTTCTCAGAGTTGCATTTCTAGACTGTTAAACATTATGTGTTGTTGTTATGTATCAGTGTTTATTAAATTATGGGACGGCACCCAAAATGGGTTGCCGGAGTGTACGGTGTGAGGTGGGTTCTGGATTGAGTCTTCAGGCCTCCACGCTATGCTAGTATGTGTATCTGATGGGTTCCTGAAAGGTACGACACTTCTAATTTGGATCCCGATATTAAAATGTTACAGAACGAGTGTTATATATAATTTTGCTCAGTCTGTTAGACCTCAGGTGACAGGAGGAAGGAGAGGAAAGGGCGAGGCACACAGCGACTCTGCTCCCCGCTTTCTTGTGGAGAGGCTGTGGTGTTCCTCTCGTAATGGATAAGGGACTGGCCACGTAACCAGAAGTTTACAGGCTTCAATTCTCTCTATCTATGTCATGTGCGTTTCTCATTGGCCCATTTTCTTTGGCCTGGCCTGCTCTCATTGGCCCGTTTCTCATCAGCCCATTTGCATCGGTCAGTTCTGTTGCGTTCACGAGTGGCTTCGAGATTCAAGTCCCTTCTGAATGGCCAGATGCCTAAGTGCTGTCGCGCATGTCATTTCCTTCTGACAGATACAGTAAGATACCGTCTTTCCCAGCAGAGCTGAGCTCCTCCATATTTAATTAGACAAAATGCACAGGGATTTGAAAATGGAAGCGACCGGTTTTTTTTCCTTTCTTGCTGCGGCAGGCGCTAGAACCAGATGGCCGTTCGAGTGCGGTCGGATGCTTTTTTCATGAGCGCTGGAGAATCTGAGCGTGTCCCGCGTGAGGCACGGTCCCCAGCGAAGCTCTCGCGGTTTAGCTTTGCGGGTAAAAACCGACGCGCGGTCGGGCTCGTGTCAGAGGTACGGGGTTTTTCTGCCGTTGCCCGCTCTTCCGCGTTCCCGCCGCCGTCTCCGGAGCGCCGGGCTCTCCGGGCGGCCGCGGATCCCCGCGCCCGTGTCCGCCGCGCGGTTTCGGCCGCGGTGAGCGACCCGGCGGCTGCGCTCGGCCCGGGAGACGCCGCACGCGTCCGAAAGGAAGCCGATCACTTCGGCGCGGAATCCGCGGAGACGGACGCGGCCGTGCCGAACCGTGGCAGAAGGCTCCCTGGAGTTCACATTACAGGCCCAGTGAACAGAGCCCACCGCGTGTGTGGTAATCGGAGCCTCCGCATCAACCCAGCACGCCCTTAAAAACCCTCACTGCCTGGCAACAGCCATGCCAGTGTGTGTGTCTCTGGGGGCAGGAAGGCTCTTTCTCTCTCTCTCTCTCTCTCTTGCTCTCATTCTCTCTCTGTCTCTCTTTCTTTCACTCTCGCTCTCTCTCTGGCCAGTGGATACGTTGTTGAACCAGTGGACTCAATTGAGTTAAAATGGCTTCCCTTCCTGTTGAAAACCTGGGCGTCTGAGCGGTGGTGCGCTGTTGAATCTTATTATGCCAGTGCTGACCGTTGCCAGGAGTCGCTGAGCTGATTGGCCGTCTTGCCTCGTCTTGCACTCAACAGCGCCCCCTCTGGTCTGTTGCTGCCTGCGATCTTAGTTCTCACTCAGTTCACCGGCAAAGAGGCTGTGCCAACCTGACCAGTTATGAGTTTTGCAGGAAGTTCCACATACACACCACAGGAATTCCTTGATCTTCACCATTAAAATACCTTTTACCACTAATCTTCCATAAATTTGCTCACCTTTTTATATAGAACTACCTCTTGGCTGAAGTAATCCTTCTGTGCTGTCTTTCTTAACATTAACTGGTTTATTGCTCTGGACTGTGTGTAGCTGCCTCACTGGAAAGGAGTGCTCTGATAGGCCAGTGAGTCTCTGTCGTCTCCACCCCCTGTGATTGGAAAAAGCACACCCCTGGGACTGCAGATCAATGAGAGGAAAACCTCTTTTACTGGCTGCATTTAATCTATAAGAGGCAAGTGAGCAGTCCCAGCCCTGCCATGGGCTATTGATCCAGACAATGGCAGTGGAGGGTGAATGAGGGGGGTAGAATAAACCCACATCTTCAGCCCTGCCCACCATTTCCCCCAGCCCCTATTCCCAGTCTGTACGGCCCAATAAAGACAATAAATCACGATAATATTAAAGTATGTTTCCCGTGAAAGTATGTTTACTGTGCTTCCTGTTAATTCTCAGTAATGCAGACTGTGGAAATCTTTTTACTGGGGTCTCATGAGGTGTTCCTTGTAAACGCGTAGCACAAGCTGATTGGCTGTGTGGTTTCTGAGGCAGGGATTGGGTGTGGGGGGCAGGTTGCAGGGTGGATAGGCGAGATGTGGAGGATTTTGTTTTCCTACAGATATTCCCTCTGATTAGGAGAGGGCACAAATGCACTTGATCAGAGTCTGGCCTTAAGCACAGCTGTCCCTGAGTAAGATGAGTCTTTGCTACCCGAGAGAAAAAACTGTCACTCATGGTCAAGCACTTTCATGATAGACTTAATCCCTGTGAAGTGTGTTGAGGGCCTTTCTGGCATTTTGTGGCTGTATGCACATCCCAATGTCAAAGTACTCTCATGTTAGGCCTCTCTACATCTCCCACCACAGTTTACCAGCTGTAGCCTGTGTACAATACCAGTCCCTGACCCTGGCATACAAGGTGGCAAGAGGGCCTGCACCCTCTCACCCTGCAATCAATTGCAGAACCTTGCTGTCCTGCCAAGCCAGCCAGCTTCGCAACTTCTGGTCCCCTGGTCATTTGTTCTTGAAAATGTTGCTCTTCTTGGTCGCTTATCTTATCTATTCTGACTGTCCACAGGTGGAATGCACTCCCTGCAATAGGAAGTCACCCTCACCTTCCACCATAGATACTGCAAAGTTACTTTCACCTTCCACCATAGATACTGCAGAGTTACTTTCACCTTCCACCATAGATGCTGGGGAGATACTGGGGAGTTACTTTCACCTTACACCATAGATACTGAGGAGTTACTTTCACCTTACACCATAGACACTGGGGAGATCCTGGGGATTTACTTTCAGCTTCTACCATAGATAATGGCAAGTCACCTTTAACTTCCACCATAGGTAATGGAGAGTCCCTTTCCACCATAGACAATGGGTATTTACTTCCAGCATAGACTGCCAACTCACCTTTAGCAAAACCTGGTGCTCTGAGCAGTTATTCTGGATTAAATATCCCTACTTATGTTCCATTTAACATTATCCTATCAAATACATGTGCTACTTGCAGCACTATACTGTATATTACACTCTTGCACCTCCTAGGATACCGTCTTTTGTGTAACTTTATGTTAGAGGTTTATGATATGACTCCAGTTATGTGACGTGTATAAAACTTGGTGTTTCTGTTCTTTGTCCAGACTTTTTAGTCCGTACTTTTATATGCAGTGTAAATATAATGGTTTTTACTGTACATTGCAGAATTGCTCATGTTCTGAAACAGTCTATGCTTGTTTTCATAATAGCATGGCTTCATTTTCATTGTGAAAAGGGAGTTGGATGACAGACTCCTCATTTCTGTGTGTAAACAGTTGGATTAGACAGATGGTGGCCATAGGTAATTAATTTTCCTGCTTTTTGGTAACCTCTGGCTGGGAGTGCCAAAGCTAGCTCTGTGTGTGATGTGACAGTTGCTGCATACGGGTGTGTTTCTAAACCAGATTTCTACGGGGCTTGTGTAGGCTCCCTACCCAGATACCGGTCCTGGAATAAGTCTATTAAAGTGACCAACTGGTGCTAAAACATTACCGCTCCTGCTTGGTGAGTGAAATGTGTTTTTATCTTACATTCGTTGGAATAGTTTCATACAGCAGATACACATTCGAAAGAGGTTTCATTAAGACGTGTTGTGCATTAGACACTTCCTGCATTTTGTTTTTGGCTTGGTGTCCAGTGACTTGAGAGTGCCTGGCTGCTGGACAAGGCTTTTGTTCTTCTGAGATTACTGCATATGGGGTTATCTGAAGGTAACCCTGCGCTCCTGAATCTTTGCATAGTTCCTCCACTGATGAATAGTGACTCTTAGATATGATGAGGCGGTCAATTATTACTCACTTCGTTTGGTGCCACGTTACTGGGCTTCTCTAAATCTGCTTTGACCGTAAAGAGGAGGACCTGAGGGAGATGTGTACCTCTGGAGGATCTGAGAAAACATAAATAATACAGTGAAATATGACAAAATGATACTAAATGCATAGCCTATTAGCAGAATGAGTCGCATCGCGTTACGGTGTCATGTAACGTTAGTCAGTAGAGTCTTTAGAACGTCCCTTAATGATGACGAGCCTTGTGTCAGTATTGGCTCAGATTTGGGCCGTGTTGCCAGGGCGATGTGTCATGCCCAACCCCCCCCCCCGCCCACAGTTGTTTGTTTGAGTTTGTTCCTCTTTAAGCCGCGTACTCCTCATCTGGGAGCCCTGCTGACAGAGGAGCGCGAACGCGCCGGCTGCGTGACGGCTGGCCGTCGGCCCCGCGCTGGCCAGCAGGCAGCTGCGTGCGGCTCGTGTGCCAGATAGAAGCTGGATGTCTGTGAGCTCAGTGCCAGCTGTGGCCGTCGCCTGTGCTGGTTTCTGTGCTGTGGGTGAATTTATATGCTGTTATAGAACCTGTGGGAAGATGTATGTGCTGTTATACCAGCTGTGGGCTAATTTCTGTGCTGGTACACCAGCTGTGGGCTAATTTCTGTGCTGGTATACCAGCTGTGGGCTAATGTCTGTGCTGGTATAGAAGCTGTGGGCTAATTTCTACACTGTGTATAAGCTGTGGGCCTATGTGTGTGCTGGTATACCAGCTGTGGGCTAATTTCTATGCTGGTATAGAAGCTTTGGGGTGATTTGTGTGCTGGTAAACCAGCAGAGGGATAATTTCTATGCTGGTATAGAAGCTTTGGGGTGATGTATGTGCTGGTATACCAGCAGAGGGATAATTTCTATGCTGGTATAGAAGCTTTGGGGTGATGTATGTGCTGGTATACCAGCAGAGGGATAATTTCTATGCTGGTATAGAAGCTTTGGGGTGATGTATGTGCTGGTATACCAGCTGTGGGCTAATTTCTATGCTGGTATAGAAGCTTTGGGGTGATGTGTGTGCTGGTAAACCAGCAGAGGGATAATTTCTATGCTGGTATAGAAGCTTTGGGGTGATGTATGTGCTGGTATAGAAGTTGTGGGCCGATGTATGTTGGTATATCAGATGAAGGCAGATGTCTGTATTTGTACACTATAGCAGTTGTGGGCAGGACTGATGACATGGCCACATAGACAGGAGCTATTTGCGGACTGACAGGTTGACTCAGACACAGATAACCTTTGCTTTTAACATCGACGCCGCAAGATTGAATTCTGACTTCAGGCCGCTGTTGCATTATGGGTACTTCTGTTCAAAATGAAATGCATTTCATTAGTAGTGTTTCTCTCACTGCACGGTGCATGCTAGCTCTCCTCTTCCGTTGCATAAGTTCAATGCCACAGTGAAGAGGAGTGACATAGACAGCTCCGCAGCGCATTGTTATGCCTGTTACCAGGGCGATGTGATGCGCCGTTGCTGGAGTGGTGGGTTTTGTTATCTCTACGGCAACATTAGAGCAGCTCCTCAGCTCTGGCCAGTCTCCCATTGGTTATTTAATGATTCCTACAAAATCTTGTGCCCTGAAGGGCGAGGAAGGGGGTGGTTGGTGGGGGCTTGCTGATTTTGGACAGGCTTCCTCTGCCACTACTGTCGCCCTGCCGACCACTGCTGCTTCCCCACAGGGTCACATGACGGAGCCCCAGGGTTTGATGGGTAAACGCGTCCCCTTCCCACTCCTGCTGCGCGTCAATTCGCTGCCAAGCGACATCAAAGGGAGCAATTATTTTTTTGCCGAGAGCATGGTGCTTCGCGGTGCATTCTGGGACAGATTTGGCATGCCCCACGCGAGAACATAGTCCTGTTCCTCCACGCTTCCTTGTTTTTCCCCGTTTGACGTCCTGCGAATGTGACACATGAATGGATGAATGAATGAATCATTGCATTTATATAGCACTTTTCTGAATGCTCAAAGTGCTTTATAGTCTTGAGTGGGAACTCCCCTCACCCACGACCAATGTGTAGCACCCACCTGGGTGATGCACGGTAGCCATTTTGTGCCAGAACGCTCACCACACATTAGCTAAGGTGGAGAGGGAGAGAACATTTAATACAGACGATTTGCCTGTGGTCACTCTCAGAAGTAAAACACTGCTCCATTCTGCTCATATGGATCTACTATTGGCTAATATTCAGACTGACCTGTGTCTCCACCTGCATATGAATGTAACGTATCATGTCGACAAATGACCCCAAGTATTTAGTTGCCTTGTACATGGGTCAGGGCCAAGTCTGTTGGAGAGACCCTGTCATTGGAGACTGGTATATATATATTTGTCATTGTAATAGAAATCCTGATAGACACAGTCAAGATTTTCACACTCAACCAAGAAAGCAGCATTTGGATGATCAATGTGATGTAAAGGCTGTTGAAAAAGGGTTTTATTTTTTGTTAAACTATCCAAATCTTTGGAATGATCCGTAGGCCAGTTATCGCAGGCCACCGTTGCCAGAACTTTGCACGTAAGTTAGGCTCATCTCATCTTTATGTTATTTCATTGTCTCAGTAATCTTCACAATAGCCAATCTAATCCAGCTCATCTGGGAAACATAAGAGATATATTACTGGTAGTATGATGAGATGGGTTCATCTCAGACAATCAAGTCAATTGAGTGCACAGGATGTGAAAAGTGTACAGGATGATCCAGAAGAGGCGGTTCTGAGGGTGAAAGAACTTCCTGAGCGATGACTCGCACCTCTGTTTCTCTCGCCCCATTGGATCGCGACTCTGTCAATCGCACCCATGCCCGGCGCCGGCACGACCGCGGAGAGCCCGATTGCATCACCGCCGCCGGCGCACCCCTCGCGGTTTCCCGAGCGAAAGGCCGGCGCGGGTCTCTTTCCGGACGCCGTTCGCCCTCCCTGCAAGGAAAATAACCGCCGTCTGCCCCCCCCCCCACCCTACCCCAACGCCGGAGGCAGCGCCATCCCTCAACCCGCCATTTGCGTCCTATAAATAAACGCTCGGCAATTAGCGTGAGTAATGCCCGTCTGATACGTGCCCCCCCCATCCTGGCCCGCCGCGGGACCCGGAGGTCCACTCCTCGTCAGCTCCCGGCTCCCGCTCCGAGAGAGAGAGAGAGCGCACGTACCCCGCGCCGTCTTCAATCAAAGGCCTTTTGTGTTTTTATTCAGCCCCCGCTTAACCATAACGAGCGCTTTTTGAGATTAAAATCGACCTGGCCAAGAAGGCGGCATTCGGTGTAATCTAAGTAACAGTGCGTTAAAGCAACTGTGGTAAAAAAGTTCAAGTTTGTTCGAATTCTGTCAAAGTAGATGACCTCACTATCATGTGCAGGAGTAGGAATGGAGTGCCCTTTCCTTGCCACTGAAGGACACAAGCGCAGGTTATTTTGAGAGAAGCTTGATTTTATGGCTTCTCTGGCCGATGGTTAATTTCAGTACAAAATTGGATGCTGTGTGCTCCAGTGGCTCTGTTAAAAGCATGGGGAAATGAGCCTCTTCAGGATAAAGATTAGAGAATGCACTGGTGACATGTGGTCAGTTCTGATGCTTCAGCCTCTCTGTGGAGCAGGGCTGGTTGGAGTGAGTATAGTTGGAGATTCAGGAGTTGGAGGAAGTTTGGTTGGAGATTTGGGTGTTGGGAGTAAGTTTGGGTGGTAATGTATGTGCTTGAGTATATATGGTTGGAGATTTGTGTGTTCAGTAATTATGGTTGGAGCTTCAGGCGTTGGTTTAAGTTTGGTTGGTGCTCCGGGTGTTGCTGGAGCAGGTGTATTCACAGCATTGTTGGAGTGTGTAAGTGTGAATAATACAGATGTGTTTTGGGGCTGGCATGAATAATGCTTTTGTGCCTGGAGTAAGCTTGTTAGCCTTTTGTTTGCAGTTAATTGTAAGCCTTAATACTTTCTCCAGTTCGCCTGATTTAATCTCTTTTTTGTGATCTTCGATGCAGTCTGCGGCTCATTCGGAGCTTGATTATTCTGGTCTGAAACTAAAGGCAGCAGTGTGAGGCTCATTCGGAGCCTGATTATTCTGGTCTGAGGCCGCTCACTCAGACTCTCCCGGGGTCAGTGATTGCAGTGGCACGGAAGACCTGGAACAGAACAGCCGGTGCTTTGGAGCTTTGATTCACATGCAGGGCTGGCCCTCGCTGCAGTGTGTGTGTGTGTGTGTGTGTGAGTGTGCGTGTGTGTGTGTGTGTGAGTGTGTGAGCGTGAGTGTGCGCGCGCGTGTGTGAGCGTGCGTGTGTGTGTGTGTGTGCATGTGTGAGTGAGTGTGTGCATGTGTGTGAGTGTGTGTGTATGTGTGAGTGTATGCGTGTGCGCAGGTGACAGAACCGAGCTTGTTTTTGAGCGGGAGGGAAGGCGGGGGCGGGCGGGGCTCCGCAGCGGTGCCCCCTGCGTGCTGGTGATGTGCACAGCAGTGCATGTCTAGACAAACAGGGAGCTGACGTCTACAGACAGACGTGCAAGTAGGAACACCAGGAAGCAGTGTGTGTGTGTGTGGGGGGAGGAGGGGGGGTGGGGGGGGATGCTGCAGATAGTGCTGAGACAGGCACAGCCGCCCCCCCATACCCCCCATCCCTACTCCTCTGACAGGTGGAACAGCAGCAGGTGGGAGGCAGGCAGATTAATGAGGTACAGACAGGACCTGTGAGGTGCTGTAGACACATGCACACACCCACATGCACACACACACTCACATATACTGCACACACACACACACACAAGGCCGTAAACACACACACACACTCACAGCATATCCCTCTGTGAGAAACGTACACACGAGCAGTAATTTGCGGTTGGGCAGCGGTGGGTCCGGTCTGTCTTGTTATCTGTGATTGGGCCGACGCCTCGGGGGAGCTGTCTGTATGTTGTTTGGAAATTGAAATGGTTCTGAGTCGCCGGTTGAGACGGCTCGTTGAAGCCGAAAGGCTGTGTGACTCTCCCCCCCCCCGATCAGCGGTACCGCTGGGTGGATTACTCAGAAAAGCCTGATCCAGTACTCATCGCAAATTACATTACGAGAAACGCTAATTAGTAATGTAATCTGTTGAATTGCTCAACGTATTGTGTCATCTTGTCTCATTGTTCTTTCCCTTTGTGTTACTTCAAGTTTCATTAGCCGCGTACGTTCTACAGTAAACATGCTAGCAAGATGTATTAGTTTGTATGGCTCTGCCAATACTGTGGTTCCTTAGGTTCTTCATTGAATGTGTAGCTATTAGGGCTGTAGTCAAGACTGGCTCAAATGGAGTCCCATTCTCGTTCGAGTCAGTGGTAATTTGAGTCGAGACCGAGACCGTAGAGGGTCGAGATGATTTGTGACCGAGACCAGAGTAGTTTCATTCCAATTTGAGACCGAGACCATGGCGGTATACACTTCAAAAGATAACTACACAGTGACCACATGAAATGCAAATGACATCATTTCTACTGTGTGTGCGATAAACTGCCGTTTCCACCATTTTGCTTCTGGGGAATCGGATAAGTTTCAGTCGTCTCCCTCCACTTCCTATTAGAACATAAGGATGAAAATTGTTGCGTGGCCATTTGTATTGAAATACAAAATATAACAGCATGCATTGAGATATGTCTGGTTACACCTTAAAGCAAAGGAGCTCTCTCACATTATTTATGAATAAATCTTCCCAATCTTGCAAAAAGTTGGTGTTGTTGATCATTAGTATTAGTATTGTGTTTTGAGTATTGCAGCAGTGGGTCATAATTAGTATTAGCTGTGTTTTGTGTTGTTTAGCAGTGGGTGATCATTAGTATTAGCTGTGTTTTGAGTGTTTTAGCAGTGGGTGATCATTAGTATTAGCTGTATTTTGTAGTGTTTAGCAGTGGGTGATCATTAGTATTAGCTGTGTTTTTTGTTTGTTTGGTTGTTTGTGTGTTTGTTTGTGCAGTGGTTGATCATTAGTATTAGCTGTGTTTTGAGTATTGTAGCAGTGGGTGATCATTAGTATTAGCTGTGTTTTGTAATGTTTAGCAGTGGGTGATTATTAGTATTAGCTGTGTTTTGTGTTTTTTGTTTGTTTGCTTGTTTGTGCCATGTATGATTATTGGTATTGTCTGTGTTTCGTTTTGTTTAGCAGTGGGTGATTGCTGGTATTTGCTGTGCTTTGTGTTGTTTAGCAGTGGGTGATCTGAGAGCTTCAGGAGCGGCGGAAACCAATTTAAATGCAGATTGGTAGCAGCACAAGGACTGTTGTATGCGCCCACTGAAAGCTGCCTTCCATTTTGTGACACATTTCCACAATATTTACCATCAAGGGAAACATGGAGAACAGCTCCTTTGCATCCCTTCAGAGACGAAAGTAGTTCCCCGGGTTCTCGGTCATGGCGCCAATGGCCTTGTGTCTCATACGGGATCGACAGGTGCGCGTGTGCACATCTCCACTAAGCGTCTTGGAAGGTTTTGAATAATGATCTTTATCGTTCGCGACACAAACTGACAGTGCAACGCGGTCGCGGTGACTTCCAACAGACACAAACACCAGAATGAAATGCCATTAAAAACAAAATTGAAGAACATAAGTGTACATACACCCAATATTCGTACAATAGCTCAAATTCCACTATGGCTGCATTGCTTTGTTGACTCAAAGACCTTTATTTAAAAAAATAAATAATAATAAAAATTGAAAGCCCCATAATTGCCCAGCTCAAACGACCCGTGAGAGCAAGTTCCCTCTGCCGGTGCGGACCGCTCTTGTCTTTTCTTTCAGAACGCGGAATGAAATGTCAGAACCGCTCGAAGTGTGAGCTCCGTGCGGTTTCTTTTGGAGTGCAGAATTATGCAAACGAGATGCAAAGCGAGAGGAAGAGAGAGGCTGTCGGCCCCCCGTGCGGCTTGTTGGACTTTGTGACGAGACGGACGGCCGAGTAGAGACGTCCGTGCTGTGTGACTATCACAGCGACCAAAAAGGCTTTCAGAAGCTCCCACACAGTGAAATGTCCAGTGTTAATTCAATACTTAACAGATGACAGTTGTTCTCACATTCCAGACTGGGACCAAATGTTATCTGTTAAGAGTTAAATTAACGCTGTTAGGGTTGAATTAACGCTGGACATCTTACTGGGCATCTTCAATGAATCCCATAACTACAATTTCTAGAGACGTAGTTCCTTGATATAGCGGGAGTGTGTGTGTGTGTGTGTGTGTGGTAGGCGTGCATGTGTGTACGGGTGAGCGGAGAGGAGGCAGAAATAAAGCGTTTGCTTTGTGTTTGGTTTCCACTCTGTTCATCAGATAAAGGTCTGGGAGGAAGTGCATGTTTGGATTCTCTGTCACTTGGAAACTGAAGATAAATCATGGCTGTGTGGGAAAAAATATAACTGTGGTACAATGCATCTAAGGCAATCCTTATCTGATCGCCTCAGAGAATTGGATGTGTGTGTGTGTGTATGTGTGTGTGTGTGTGTACATGCGCGTGTGTACACACACTGTGTGTGTGCATGCGTGCATCTGTGTGTCTAAATCGATGGTTTTGTCCTCTTCAGCTTATGTAATTCTTTCCTCTCGGTTTAAGCGAAGGCTTCATCACCGGAACGCGAGCGGAACACTCAGTGCGCGAGAAGCAGGGAGCCCCGGTGGGATTGTGGGATTGCGGAATTGCGTTCCCGCGAATTTTGCCAAACCGGGGTGCGACTGTACCTGCTGAGACAGTGACACTTCACCCCGCCCCCTGGCACCAGATGGCATCGTGTGATTGGCTGCCTGTGGCGATCTGTGACATGCAGAGTGTGATATTGAAATCAAGCTCAGATAGAAGGCGTTAATTGAAAAGCCAGCAAAGGATTTATTGTTTTTTTTAAGCAAAAAAAAAAAGAGAAGAATAAAAGCGAAGAAAGGCCTCTGGCAATATTGAGAAGCCTTCCCTTTTTCTGTGTGTGTGTGTGTGTGTGTGTGTTTCATGTCTGCACTTGTGT
Organism: Anguilla rostrata; assembly: GCF_018555375.3. Lineage (NCBI taxonomy): Eukaryota > Metazoa > Chordata > Actinopteri > Anguilliformes > Anguillidae > Anguilla > Anguilla rostrata. The sequence goes on from NC_057948.1 coordinate 10,993,299, forward strand.
GTAGGTGTGTGGGATGAAAACTGCAACTCCCAGATGCTTCTCCTTCAGCTTCCATTTCTTTCAGCAGTAATTGAACTCTCCCCCGAGTGGGAAATGGGGAACTCTTTCTTGTAATGTTAATGTTAAGCAAAAACTTTTGATCTTCTCTTCAAATTGAGATACACTCTACAAAGTCAGACAGAGGTGGAGGGAAATAAATAAATCAAAGGCTATTACTGGCCAAAGTGGTACCTGCTTTCTTTTTATTGAGGTCAATAAGGCGGCACCCCAGACACTTGACGTGTGCTGACATCATCAAAATGCGCCATATGTTGGAGTCTCTCCTGTGTGTTGTGAAGGAGACGTTGGGGTTCAGCCCAGCCGTAGACTACCAGGGTGGATTGGCATCTGTGGACATCCCTGTGTTCAGAGAGCGTGCATCACCCCCCCTCTCCTCCTGGCGTTGCCTGACGTAGCGCATTCTACCCACTCGTCGCCCCCACACTCCGCCCCCCTGCGCACTTTTCTGAGATCCGATTGGTCGGAAACGAACGGTGACCTAGCAGTCGCTAGGGAACAGGGCGGAGCCTCACAGGGGGAGAATGGAAGACGCGACCTCCGTTCTCTTATCCCCGCTAGGTAAAATCGCCGCTCCACGTCACCCGTGGTTTTAAAAAAAGGTTTACCGGCACGTTGCTGAAGAAGACGTGCCTCTAATTGAACTTTTTGTTTGCGCACTCTAATAAAACACTGTTCATTTTCATGGCCAGCTTGCGCGATATTATTCTTAATTTCCGTAATTAGTTCGGGAATTAACGGAGAAGATGACAGCCTCGCTCCTTTGTATTTATACTCTTAATTAAGGCAACTGTTCAACGTGATATCTTCTGATGCCGACTGACTTTTTTTATTTGCGATGGTGGAGGAGATTAATTTGCCTCTCCACGCATCGACACGCAGCGGCATTCCCCCAATCTGCCCGTCGTCGAAAACTTTATTGCGAATGTAAACAAATAATTATACGTAAGTGGCGGCAGCGACAATGGCGGCGACGTATACGCGGCCATAAACAATCCCGGGGACCCCGGCTGGCGGTTCTTCCGGTCAGGTCGCGGTAAAGGACCGGCGCCGTTCGGCGCGGTTGAAATCGGGTCCCGTCGGCCGGCCCCGATCTATTCCGGAACGTTCTCCGGCGGCTCGGGTTCGTTCCGGAGCGTTGCTAACGAACGCAGTAATTCAGCCGGGGGGGTTTCGAACAGCGGGCGAGCCAACAGACAGGTAATATACGGCACGGCACAGGGCTCAGGGGCGTGTCCATCTGCGTGGATCTAACGCCTCCAATTGGCTACGGAGAAACGCTTTCGGATATCGCTCGCTTTTTGAGCGGCGTTCCGGCGTGCCCTTGTGGGACATCTGCAAAATGAAGTTTGCTGAGATCATTGCCTCATCAGCGTTTTGCAGTTTTTTTTTTCCCTTTATGAGAGAAAACTTGTGTCTGTGAGCTACGGGGTAACCGTGTTGTTAAGGCATCTGTTGTTGGGCTTTAATGCAGGAGTACGAATACCGAATATCAAAGCAATACAGAGAAGCGCATCTGAAATTGCGGTTGCTGTAAGCAGTTCTCCACCGAGCTGAGATCTAATAGCCTAATTCAGTTTTCGGGGGTATATCCCTGAAGTAGCGCGAGCAGTTCGGCGCTAATGTTGCCGGTTCCTGCAGAAGCGTCTTTACTGTATGTGGTATAGCGTAGCGCAAAGCCACTTTTTTCAGAGCAGCAGTGTGTGCGCGCGCGTGTGTGTGTGTGTGCATGTGTGTGTGTGTGTGTGTGTGTGTGCGTGTGTGCGTGTGTATGTGTGTGTGTGTGTGCGCGCGTGTGTGCGTGCACGCGTGTGTGTGTGTGTGTGTGTGTGTGTGTCCGTGTGTGTGTGCGCCTGTGTGCGTACCTGTGGTTTCTGTGTGCAGCCATCACTCTTGTTATTAGAGGTAAAGCAATTACGGCGAGCATCCAGCAGAGGTCGGGGAGGGGGTGGGGGTGCGGGAGGAGTGGGGGGAGGGGGTGGTGGGGGTGCGGGAGGAGTGGGGGGGGAGGGGGGGTGGGGTGCGGGAGGAGTGGGGGGGGGGGGAGGGGGGGGGGGGGTGCGGGAGGAGTGAGGGGGAAGGGGGTGGGGCGGAGTCACATTGCGCTAACTCGTTTTCCACTCACAGCGGAAGCACCTCGGCGGCTCGGCGCAGATTAACGTCCGCGGCGACCGCCCCGTTAGACGCCTCCGCCGCGGACGATCCATCACCCGACGCTCGCGCTGTCACGGGGGGGCGGGGGGGGTGGGGGGCAAACAATGGAGCAAACTTCCTGCTCCTTCAGCCATTGGACAAAGAAACCCTTTCCGCAATTAGAGCCATTCACAACACAGCATTCACAACAGGCTGCACACAATGAAATATGCAGTGTTAAATCAACTCTTAAGAGAGTATACATGGTCCCTACTGGACTCATATGTTAACACTCAACACTGGGCGTTTTACTGTGTATTGACTGGCCTACTGTGTTAATTTCCCTGTTATTCTATCTGAACTCATCCAACTGAGACAGGCTTCCTCCTGAGTCCTTTTGAGATCTGCTTTTAAACAAACAATAGGCTATTATTTAGCTGTTTTTAATGGCGAGAAAACTGCTTGCAAATTGGCTTGCCATGAGTTCATGTATTTATTAGCATTAATAAATGCATACATGAGGCATGTTGTTCTTGATTTGTACGTGACATGTTATCATCATAAATTATTTATACATTTTTATATATTCCTCTTTTAAAGCTGGTTGATTTTTTTGCAATAGTTACTCCCTATAGAAAAGCAGGTTGAATCTATTTAATAGCTAATGAAGTGTATTTAAAGCACAGTTAAATAGTTTGTTCACCATTATTAATGTGTATGTAAATAATTACATATCATTAGCAGTTGACTATAGTTATAGATTATAGTCAATTTTCTAGATTTTGATCCAGTTATTGGAGATGATATAGGGAGCATTTATAGAGTTTATGATTATGGATCTACAATCAAATGTAAGTCAGAGACAACAGACCTTACATGTGTTTATTAACATTAATACATACATGAACTACTTATTTACAAAGAGTTTATTAATGATTAATAAACTGTTTATTAAAGGTGTATTAGTTGTCCATGACCCGCCATTAAAGTGTTAACCAGGACATTTGGCCCGATCCACTGTGCAGGTTATATGGCGTAATGTGCAAAGGCTTTGAAATTAAATAGACACCAGCCCTAACACATACACACACACGCGCACACACACACACACACGTGCGCATGCACAAACACTGTATACACGTGCATCAGACAGATACACACTAGGGCAATGGGTGACAGCGCAGCGTATTATTTAAGGAAGTGGACTCTAACTCAGAGGTTGCCGGTTTGATTCTCGACTATTGCAGTGCTGTTGTGCCCTTGAGCAAGGTTAGGGGGCACAGCTTCAGCAAATATCTGGCTGCATAAGTGGGTTGTATGCAAAATAGTGTATTCTGTGTACGTTTCTCTGGATAAGATTTTCTTCTATATGACTAAAATTAAAACATTTTTCACACTCACACTGAGGGAGAGAAGGAGAAGGTGGCTTAGATTCCACACACAGGCCACATGGGGAGTTTGTGAGTGATTGACAGGAGTTTTTGTCCCCGCCCCTTTCTGGTGAGGTGGGTGTGTCCAACTTGTCTTTAGCTGCAGCACACAGGACGACCACCTGGAAGGATGCTGAATTATCTGGTCTGCCCCCTCCCCCCGTTCCGCGGCCCCTCTGGTGGAGCTCCGCTCATTAGCGGGGGGGGAAGTGGTGCCCCCTCCAGGTGCGGGGGGACGAGGGGCCGCGGGGGAGGGGCGGGGTGGGGCGCCAAGGTGCCCTCATTAATAAAAAATGAATGCCCGCCGGGGCTGCCGGCCCCTCCCCCTTTTTTAATTTACACCCAGGACCCCGCTGACCTCGCGCTCCGCGCCAGAGCCGCGCGCTTTTGACCCCGCCATCTAAAATTCACCGCGGCGACCGCGGCTCCCGCGGAGAGAGGCCATTCGCGCTCACGGACCGGAGGTTGGGAACGCGGCACCTCTCTCTCTCTGGCATCTTAAGCAGGGCGTGGGCGTCTCTGGCTCTGCTTTGTGTGCAAAGGCTCATGGGTAAGGACTGGGAAGGATAACAGTGGCTAGGATGGGGAAAATTTGGGGGGGGGCGGGTCTGGATGGGGTGGTACGTTTCAGGATATATTATAATGCAGCTCTCGGACAGAAATGACTCGGTCCAGTCCAGTTCCACGCAGGTGGAATGTGGAACAAGTAATTATGTCGATCACAGAACCTTGCCTTTTTAGGTAATAGTGACTCGGATTTGCTGGAAGAAGCGATGGTCATTGTGAGCCTGCATGCAAGGTCCACTCAGACCCTTTTTTCCGTGAGGGTAAAAATGAGATTTGCCCCTGCTGGCCATGTCAATCAAAAGCTGTTTTTGATTAATAGTTTGCATCGGCGTATTGATTAAGAGGGACAGTAGGACTCTCCTTGGCTGAAGACATCATACTGAGCTGATACTGGTCCTATGATCCTAAAGGACAGTCATCGCAGGGGTGGTTAGATTTGTTATAAAGCGGTACGGAGAAAGTCGGAAACAGTGTACCATTGTTTTGCATTATTCAGACAGAGAGCATTAGTCTCGGAAACAAACAGTTGTTTTTGTTTATGTAAGTGTACGGAATCAATCAACGGTCGGCCTTCGCTTTAATTCACGATTAAATGCCGCCTTTTTTCTGCTCAATTTTGCGTGTCCATCTGCTGATGGAATTAACTTGTCAGACTTGTGTTTTTTAATTGTGAACGAAGCGAACGCCTGCGTGTAATTGTGAGACAGAATGACGGAGAACGTTGACTGAACCCAAGACCTGTTATTGCAGACTTTATTGTGATTGAGTGGGCTGTGTTTGTACGGCGGAGCAGCTGTGACGGGCACCGCGATGGGCCAATGGTTTCATTGCCATTCTGACTGCCGCCGCTTCACCCTGAGCCACATAATTACAGAACATAAATGCCAAGATCGCATCTGTGGAAGAGGGTTTAGCTCACTGCTACCTGTATAAAGCAATACACCCACAGTGTGTGTGTGTGCGTGCGTGTATGCGCGTGCGCGTGCATGTGCTTACTATTCTTTTACAGTAATGACTATACTGTGAGCCCTCCAACTGTTGCCTGTGAGGCACTGGCTGTTTCCTGTAAGTTACTGACTGTTTCCTGTGAGTTACTGACTGTTTCCTGTGAGTTATTGACTGTTTCCTGTGAGGTAACACTGTGCTCACTGACCGTTTTCTGTGAGCTACTGACTGTTTCCTGTGCTCACTGACTGTTTCCTGTGAGTTAACACTACTCACTGACTGTTCCCTGTGGCCTCACCTGCACCATGATCCCTGTGGTAGTCACGCCAACAGGTGCTGCTGTTTTTCTCCTCTTCAGAGGCAGCGGGAGAACAATAACCCGACCACAGAAAGCCTCTCAGCACCTCTGAGTGCTGATCTCAGATCAGGTTTCTTCTTTACACGCCCTAACCCCAACCATTACGAGCTAACGGGGCTAAACTGATTCTGGATCAGCGCGCCTAACTCCGAGCAGCCATTTTGTCTGAACTGCGGGCCCCCCGGTCCCTTTCAATTTGCGCGACACGTCCGGGAGCGCCGCGTCCTTCGCCGCGCACATCAAAGCTGATGGAGGATCAATCAGAGCGGGCCGGGGCGTGATGGAGGCAGGGCGCGCCGGGCGCGGCTGAAGTGGCGGAGCCGCCAGCGCGTTTAAAATGCTAATGAGACGCACGCGCCGTTCGGCGGGAACCGTTCTCCATTAGGTGACTCATCAGCATTGTCTCTAGCGTGAGCCCTCCCGAAACAGGCCGGGTTTTGGGGGGGGCTCGGATCCGGGGGAGGCGCGAGACAGGCGGAACGGCGGTGTGCTGTGTAGCGTGTGTGTGTGTGTGCGTGTGCGTGTGTGTCTGTGTGTGTGTGTGTGTATGTGTGTGTGTGTGTAGTGTGCGTGTGCGTGTGCGTGTGCGTGTGTGCATGTGCCTGTGCCTGTCTTGTGTATTTATGAGTGTGGGTATATGCATGTTATGGGTGTTTGTGTGTGCGTAACTGCACATGTGTGCCATGTTTGTGTGTGTGTGTGTGTGTGAATGTGCGCGTGTTGCTGAGTGTGACTGATATCACGGCTCCTTTGTAATGTACGTAATGTAAATAATATGTCTGACATGTCGTAACTGTGGCAGAACCTCTCCAGTGATGATGTCGTGTCTCTTGCATGTTTAAAGAGAGTTTCAGTGTAATCTCCTTTCATGTGTTCCCGTTATTCCGAGTCCTAATTAGCTAACTACCATGGCGGCGGAGAGGGAGAAGAAGATTCCGGTGGAAGGAATTCCACGGGCTAATTATCACAGAGTAAATCAGGAAGCCGGTGGAGCTTTGTGCCCCCAACCCCCCCACCCCCCCACCCATCCATCGGCAGGGGAAAAAAGCACAGCGGTTCTTACGGAATATCACTCGCTCTAATTCAGCTCCCAGTAGGAACTCGCGGGTATTACTGTGTATTAAAGCCAAACAGCAGGGCTTCAGAAAGGCTAACGGCTAACTGATTGTTTTAGGATGGGAGCAGGAGCATTTGAGAGTGGGGGGGGGTTGGAGGAGTGTAGGGGAGAGTGGGCCGAGGAGCGTAGTGGTCTAGAAAATGTGAGGAGGGGTGTGGAGAAGACCAGAGGAGTGTAGGGGAGGGCGGAGGAGTGTAGGGGAGGATGGAGGAGTATAGAGGAGGGTGGGGAGAGTGGAGGAGTGTAGGGGAGGATGGAGGAGTATAGAGGAGGGTGGGGAGAGTGGGCATAGATGTGTTTTGGCTATGGTTCTGGGCCATGGGGGGGCTGTTCTGTAATGATAGTCCCTGCTGTCATTTACCCCCCCCCCCCCCCCGCTTCTCCCAGGGTCCAGTCAGCCCCTTGGCTGGAGGACCTGGCCGTCCGCACATCAGCGCAGCGTCTTATTAAAGCGCCTTTGTTCCTGTGCCGTAGGAGGGAGGGCATAAGGCTCTCTTTCCTCCTGCGCAAGGAGAGGGGAAAAAAAAATCATTTTTTTTCCATTATAATTTTTAAATTGATTTCATTATTTTTCCTGATGTAATGTCCTTGGCTAGCTGCAGATTGAAAGCGGAGCTGAAAAAAATATCACGGGCACGGATTTAGACGCCTTTGATATCGGGCTTCTTTTATAATGAAGTCAGAGTTTGAAAACGATTTGCATTGTACATGATTACTTTGCGCACTGCCTGTTGGATATAATGTACCTCTCACAGGTCGGTCGGTGAATCTGTACACATATGGATTATGTAAATGTGTCAGTCCTTATTCTACGGGGATGTCACCGATCTGAAACCGTTTTTTTTTTTTTTTGTTTCCGCGAGTGAAACGTTAGGAGAGACAGGGCAGAGGGTGCAGTGCAACGGAGTAGCGCTAAGCGCTAGCATCAGCCGCCTCCGCGTCCTGTGAAAGCAGGCCCCTCGCCCGGCGTGAACGTGGCTTTGTCCGAGCACCTGAACATGTGAGATTCTCTGTCCGCTTGCCCCGGAACTGCCGACCCCCCCCCCGGGGCGACTCGCTTCTCTGCGAAATGTTTAATTGGATCCTCACTTATCCCCGGCCCTCTTTAGAGCCAATCAAGTATGACAGCGGATTCACACCTTCAGAAAATGCATTTATTTCATCTTTGTCTTTCACATATATTCATAAGTAAAGGTATTGTGGGCCTTGCAAAGTATATATTAGTTAATATTATGCACATTTATTGAATAACAAACCAGTTTCTACCTACCTTCAGTTTCTACCAACAATAACACAAGAAAGAAGAAAGATAAACTTAAAAGACACAATTAGACAGGATTCTCCTCAAAATAGACTCCGTTGGCTCTAATTACAATTGAACAAATAATTGGAAGTCTATCCAATCATTTTGCAAATGGGGCATGGGAGGGAGGTGGCTGAATTGACTGAAATCTTGTCTATTTTAATTTTTTTTAAACCACAGGTAGCCTAATGCCATTGGCTTGTAGTGTAAGTAAAATAGGCACTAAAGTTGCAAGAAATATGGTAAAGAAGAAGGCGTTAGTCTTAGATGTGCAGGGCCATGTAAACATATTGTGGTAAGGATATTCCCCCGAGAAATTGCAAAGATTTCCAGGTGCGGTGTTCAGTACACACTCAGAAGGGTCAAGCTGACAGACAGTAATGTTAACAGGAGAAGACCAGCAAGATCAAGAGGCAGTAGACGAGTGTCTTGTGCTGTCTAGCAAAAGAAACCGTTGTAGAATTGCGCCACAACTGCAGGAAGAACTCAATGCAGTGATAGAGAAACCAGTTCCCCTGACTGCAGTGATACGGCAACTGTGATTTGCTGCTCTAAAAGGATGTGCATCTGCCTTATCCAATCCCAGTCTTTTTGGTCCAGTGTTGATGGTGATTTTTTTCTTCTTGTTAAGAGTCTTTTCCTCTTGTTAACAACACATAACTAGGGGCTTTACACAGATACGCATCCTTAGCAATATACATCTATACAAAAGTGACAGTAGCAAAAACCGGAAATATTTACTGGCTAACTAAGGCTATTTTGAGGAAAGTCATGCCGAACATTATTTTGAAGTAAAATACATATTTTTGTGTTATTTTAGATGAAAATTGGACAATTTTTTGGTTTGTTATTCAATAAATGTGCATATATTAACTGAATTATTTTCTGCGTATGGTTTTTACAAAAGAAAACTACCGGTAGCCTTATACTGTTGGCTGGGGGCTGTATGTGTAAGTGTGTACAATATGGACGTCCAACAGGGTTTTATTTGTAAGTTTTTACTATGTATATATAATATATATTCTGTGGTGGTAACAACAGTCATTGCATTCTGCACCTTGTACCAAAGAGCTTATTTTCCTGAACAGATAACAAATATGCAGTTGCATGGAGTGCAAATAATTGTATTTTTTTATTGTATATGTAATAGTTTGAAATTGCATATGGATTCAGTGTGTTTCCTTCCTTGAGTTATCTGCTATTAAATTGATAATAATTAGAAGGCCACCAGTACCTTTAAATCGAGAAGCATAACATTTATTTTCAATTCATTTGCGGTGACGCAGATCGAAGTGCTGCCTGACAAGCAGTCGGTTATAATTTGCGCCAACGAAAAAGTCGCTTTAAGCTATGAAGTCCCAAATGACGACGTGTTGCTATGGCGTCGGACGCGGCGCCCTCACCTGTTCTCTCTGCCCAGGGCTGTAACGGCTCCTGTGTGGAACTGCGCCCTTTCCGCGATGAATGTTGATGCGTTTCGGCTGCGTGCTGACCCTGAGGAGTCAATCAATCAACGAGCCGAGCTTCATTTTTACACAGCGCCATCTGCAGGCAGAGTGTCGTTTGGCACTTCACAGTGGACATTTTCCTGGGGAAAATTAAGAAGAAAAAAAAAACAGAAAAGGCCCAGTTTAAGGGTTTCTGGAAAATGATTCCCTGAAACCCTTAAAAAGGCGGAGATTATGGAATTCTGGCAAATGGTGGGATGCAGAAGAACTTACTCAAGAACACTGTGAATGTTTGTGAGTACGGTACAATTTGTGGGCTACTGAGATGAAGCTTCATCACTGGCTTTGCTTCTCTCAGTCACAATCCAGTTGGTTCGGGTTCCACTGAAACCACTTTTTGGCGGGAAGCCATTGTCTTGACTTGGAGTTTCTGAAGATAGGCCCATGCGGTTTTAAAGATGTCGAGGGGTCTGCAACTATTGGCTTTAACAGAGCCCCAGAGCGGGTTGAATTCGGGCAATCGCCTTGATGTGGCAGTTTGTGGGTCACGGCCTGCGATTCTGGGCGAGGAACATTCGCAGCCCTCTCGACCTCTGACCCCAGGGGGGCGACCAGTACGCCACAGCGAGCCAGGGCAAACACTCTCCTGACCTCTGACAGTCTGAGATACTGTCTGGTAAAACCTAATCCAGAGGTAGCAAAGAGCTGGGGAGGGCGGGAAAGAAAGATGGGCCACAGAGACTACATTTAGTTTGTTTATGCACAATATCCATTAGCATTGATAATTGATAGCAGCATTTAAAAAAATATTAATGACAAAATTTGTTGCTTTAGTCATAGTGTATTATACGGGTTTGTCAATAAAAGCGCTTTTGAATCTGAATCTGATTTTGACGGACAGGCAGAGCGCGAGGATAGAGAGAGAGAGAGAGAGGGAGAGAGAGAGAGGGGGGAAGGGAGAGCGAACGCATCGGCCCCGATATGAATTCACGGCGATGGCTCGTGGTTCCCCCGCTCAGCCACTTTGAGAAATTGATTCCAGAGCGTGTTATCGACGCGGGGGGGTGGGGGTGGGGATGGGGGAGATGGAGGCTGCCTTAAGTCGGTCGTTTTTAATGCACCGCGTGTAGAACATGCGAAACGCCCTGCCAAGTTCACGATGCTTTCGAAAGCAAAATGCAATTTCTTATGCCCACGCTCGCCCCAAAAGCTCCGTTTGGACATTTTGCCGTCAGCCTGTTTCTCGGCCTGTCCTCACCTCCGGGGGGTGAATAAATAAATAAGCTGAAACACTTTCTGTTCGACGTTGACATTACTCCTACTGCCCCACCACTCGATCATGTTGAATGCCATTGCAGTGCCAGGCTATTCGTTTACCATCGCAAGGATAGGTAAGGGACCCTTCTGAGTCCCTTAAATCAGTATTTAAAGTATTATCTTCTCTAAAAAAAAGGAGCAATAAATTATATCCGTTGTCATACGATTTAAGGTGCAACCACAAACTGCCTGTTGACACTCAAAATTATTTTTGGCTTCAGTCATTTCTTCCAAAGGGAAACCGTTACATTGGCTGTACCAAATTCGCATAAAGTTACTAGGCTTTGCAAAGTAGAAAGAACACTTTGCAAAGTAGAAAGTAGTCCAACAAATGCTCCGCCCAAAATTAAGCAATATTAATAATGTTTATATGTTATATGTAAACCATGATGTTTACAGTGAGTATACCTAAAATGATTATGGCATGTACAAGTGCAGTGAGATTTGTTGATAAATTTGTCACAGTGTAAATCTTTGTTATGCTTTGTGTCTTCCTCACTACCTCTTATATTCACTCATACGATAGATTTTGGAGAAAACAATGTTTATATTTTAAAAGAATTACTCTCTTTCTTGAATACAATATGTGCATCTCTGTCTCTACCTGTTCTCTCTCTCTCTCTCTCTCTCTCTCTCTCTCCCTCTCCCTCCCTCCCTCTAGTTGCATTAGTGAGTCTGCTCTTGCCTCTTTGCCCTGATGGCTGTGCATTTCAGATGTGGGGTCTCTTTCCCGCACCTTAAACAAACCAATTAAAAGTCCCAGGTTCACTTTGACAGGAGTTCACAGCATAATGTGAGTGGACTACAAATCGCTGTTGTGAACTATTTATTTATTTATTTATTTATTTATTTATATCTTCATAGAGCCGGTCCCTCCAGGGGTGAGGCGTAGGTTTATGGGGCGGGGGAGAGGCTGTGTAAAATTTTAATTCATTTTCTTTTTTACTCTGTTTCATTGCGAATGTTAGAAAGGGGGCTGACCTTGTTAGGGCCGACACCGAATGCAGCAGTGCCCCCTAGAGGCTGGTTGGGTCTCGCGGGAGGTAAAGGAAGTAGCGTGCTGTGCTCGAGCGCTGTGAGGATGAGGATGAGGATGATTGGTCATCACACAGGAGCGCGAGGGCACCAGAAAGCATACAGCTACACACACAAGCACACAGACACGCACCATCTTTCCCGGGTGTTGTAATAACCTATCGTGAAGCCGTGGCCCGAGCCCTTCGCTTTAAGACCGAGGACAGTGCTTCCGTACATTTTAAAAGCGCCCTAATTAACACAAGTGCTCGTTTGGCAGCCGGCAATATGTAATATCCTGAAAGAGTGGAATGAATTCGGAGGTTTAAAGGCCTGTTCTTGTCGGTGCCGCTGTGCGTGTGTTCTGCTGTTCCGCGGGATGCGCTGCTGCTGAAGAGCCGGAATGGCGGCTCTCGGTGTCACAGTGCTGCCGGCTCCGAACAGGACTCTGGGCCCGTTTCGCGAGGTCATGCGAGAGATGTGCGGGAATGCCAAAAGGGGATCCGCTGGGATAAACCGAAACGTCTGCGTCATTTGCGTAAACAGCCACAGGTGCACCGCCAGGCTAGGGGGGGCACATTAAATAGCGACAAGGATGCTAGCTTTTGACGGGCGTTGTTTTTCGGCAGTTGCTGCCGAGCACCGTGTCCACCAGACCTGGGTCAAATACGTATTTGTTTTGGATTCAAATACTTCTCTACGCTTTCCTGATCTTGCCTGGTGTATTGGAACCAATGAAATACTGTCAGAAAGTGCAAACCCTGCCTTCTGGTCCTATTGGCAGGCTTAATTGCACCAGGCAAGATCAATAGAGCGCAGAAAAGTATTTGAATCCAAAACAAATACGTATTTGACCCTGGTCCAGTGTCCACACGCACATATAGTTGGGCGCATCAATGGGTTTCACTTGACTGGGTCATCCTGGCTTTATGGCGCAGTAGCGTACAACCCTCTGGTCATTAGCGCTGTGCGCCTGCGTCGGTACATCCCCCAGCGCAGCTCAGCTGGCGGACCGCGCGGCGAAAGGAAATTGCGGGGGGCAGACCGCTCTCCAGCGGAGGTCACGGGCGGGTCAGCCCTCTCCTGAGTGGACAGAGGACGTCTCCACTTCGGGGTTCGCCAACCAATGAAATGAAATTGGAAATTTCTTTCAATTGTTTCTTTTATAGTCCGTTTTTTTTTTTTTTGTTAAATTATGATCTATTGCGTATGTCGTTTCTTTAATCCTAGCTGGAGAGTTGCGCGCCATTTTCTGCTACGCCGTCCTCAGATCCCTCCTCCACCATTGTCAGCGGGAAAACTTGCTCTGGCCTGCTTTCCTTCATCAATCTGCCGCGTCAATATGTCGCATTGACCCCCACCCCCCCCACCCTCCCTCCCACCTCCTCTGTGCTTTCAGCTTGTGGTGATTGACAGGCGTTGCTGCAGAGAGCATTGGGCTCTGAGCGACCTGACAGGCAGACCCGCACATCAGTCATGGCGATGCCAACGCAGATATTGGCTGTCGTGCCACCAGGGTTTCCCTTGGCGGCCAATCACAGTGAATGGAACATGACACCCGTCAGGCTCGTGGACACCTGTCCCTAAAACAAACACGTTTTTCGCTGAAAAATAATTTGTCTGAATAATTTTTTCTTTTTTTGGGCCACCAGACAAGCCTGCATTGTATTTTTTTGCTTTACTCAGACAGGTAGAAAGATGGGACCAGATAGAGATGGGACCATAGCTTGGAAGGTGTCATCACAGGCGATCGAACCCCCACCCACATATGGGGGGATTCGGCTCTAGAGGAAGCTGCTTTATGAACTATGTTGTTTTTTTCAGTTCTCTTTTTGTACAGACTACCTTGCTATGAATACCTGACAGGACCCCATATAGGAGCTTTGCAGTTGCTTGTTCTCATTTGCGAGTTTGCAAATTGCCTTGTTAAGAATGTGAGGATATGTCTTTAAAAATTCAGTGTTTGTTAGGTGATTTTTAGGTGATTTGTTCTCTGTCATTGTGTGACACGTACCTTTTATGCAGTACATGCAGAGTAAATGTGCTTAATGACTGATCTAGTGATGGACTGGGCTGGTGGGTAGTTATTTGGTTAGTAGGCTGGTTGGTTGGTTGGTTAATTGGTTGATTGATTGATTCACAAATTGATTTAATTATGGATTGACTAACTGGTGTTTTTTTTTTGGCCATATTTTGATTGATTTGGTGATTGATTAATTGATTAATTAATTGGCTGATTGGTGGAATTATTAGTTGGTTTGTAGTTTCATTATTAGGTTTGTTTTTCAAATGGTTGCTGATTTATTGGTTGATTGATTAGTCATTTGATTAACTGGTTTATTGACTGATTGGTCAGATGTTAAGCTGGTTTATTGATTGACTGCTTGGTACTGTAAGTTGTTTGGTTGGCTGATTGATTGAAAGAATGGTTAGTTGCTTGGTCAATTGATTTATTGGTTGTTTGGTTTATTGTTTGGTTGGTTGATTGATTCGCTGCTTGGTAAGATGTTGGGTGGGTTGATTGAATGGCTGTTTGGTAAGTTGTTGGGTGGGTTGATTGATTTGGTTAGTAGGCTGGTTGGTTGGTTGGTTGATTGATTGGCTGCTTGGTCTGTGGTTGGGTGGGTTGATTGATTGGCTGCTTGGTCTGTGGTTGGGTAGGTTGATTGATTGGCTGCTTGGTCTGTTGTTGGGTGGGTTGATTGATTGACTGCTTGGTCTGTGGTTGGGTAGGTTGATTGATTGGCTGCTTGGTCTGTTGTTGGGTGAGTTGATTGATTGGCTGCTTGGTCTGCTGTTTAACTGGTTGATCATTTGGACCATAAACCCACAGCCCCCAGAAAGCAGATCCGGCTCACGGGAGACAGGCTGCGGCGATGCAAGCGCAGCATGGGGTTTCCAGGGTAACAGGGTTTGTTTGATCAGCGCATGGCTCCACTACAGCAGGCACTTGAAGACGTTCCCTCTGATGTGTTTGGCGAAGCCTTTTGCGTGGCTGTCGTAATTACACGTCTTTCTCTGTCATGTTCCCATGTCAGAAGTAAAGTCTCACAAATTCACAAAATTATTCATCAAACGTGTTTTATGATTCGCCTTTACCTCATTTATGATTTTTTTATGTGTTAATGCAAAAATCGGAGGTCTGTCTATATTTCTTTCCAGTGCTTCGCTGGTTTAAGTATCGCTGTAAAAAGAATCCCGTTAAAAAACGGTAAAAAGACTGGCAGTGATTGTACCCGTGAAAAACCATTGAACAAAAAGGGGAAAAAGTGAATAAATCCTGTTGTTTTATGGGATGGCCGTTAAATAAAGATTTATTTCCATTATTTTTCATGACTTTAAAAGTGTTATGAAAAAAGTGTGAAGTCCTGTAAATTTTTTATTTTTACAAACATTTCACCATAAAAATACAATTTAAAAAAGAAAACCGGCTAATGGATTTTCTGGACGAATGTGTGCTTCCCTTCACTTATAGTTACTATAGATCATGTGTGCTTCCCTTCACTTATAGTTACTGTAGATCATGTGAGTATGCTCAGCAGGCAGCCACGCGCGTAGCTCATATGTCCCTGCACCATTCCTTTCATACAGCGGCTCATTTACTCGAGCCATTTGGGCGAGGTTCTGCGCTCGGGGGTACGAGGGAATCGAACCCGACGGTTAACGGGCCGGTCGTTTAATTAGCGGCTCGCGCGACACCGCGGCGCTGGCGAGGAAGGTAACAGGCCTCTGGTTCTACAGCGTAATTTCCCCCGGGGGTACAAACCCATTTTGTTTCTTGGGGAGAGGCGGCCACGAGGAGCGCGCCATTAGGCTACCGATCACCACACGGTAGCGGGAAGCGAACGCGTCTGCACGACCGCGCTCGCGATGCTAGTTACTGCGTGTCAGTTTGCTCCGTCAGTCACCGTGGACCTTTTTAGCGGCAAGCGAGGGATTTCGCAAACTAGCGGATGACCTACTTAGCTTGAAAGGCGCTCACAGTTAGGCTCCAGTTGAGTCTCCATGTTGATTAAAGTGAGTAAAGCTGTATTGTGCATATTAAATTACGCATGACGTCCCGGGCCGTGTGCCAGTTATTTTTCCTTCTCGGACAATATCACTGACCTCATATAGGTGTGTTGTGTTTTCATTTGAAACGCACATACCATGAAATCTTATGCTTATCTTATGAAATGGATCAGACAACAAATCTTTGTCAATTATAAGTGGTCCTCTGAGGTGTTTAGAAGGTGTAAGGAATCTTGAAAATCACATTATGCATAACAATCAGTTAGGAAAAGAAAAACAAATGGACAGATACGTGCACTCAAGAGCACTGTATATACAAAACACGTATGCAGGGCAGCAGCGTTGCATGTTTCGTTTCGGTTCTCAGGTTGTACCCTTGAGGAAAGTGCGTGACCTGATTCACTTCAGTAAGTCTCCTGCTGTATGAATGGATTGCACGCAATAATGGGAGCTGTTTATGTCACTCAGGAGAGGAGCGTCTGCCAAGTGGCTGAAATGCGACGTGTATGAAGTGCAATGCAACGGAGATGCCTGTTGCTGCAGAGGCTGCATTATTGATTGACAGGCTGATTTACAGTTGCGCGCTTTTCGAATGTGAGGATGTGGCCGAACACATCGCTGAATCGTGAACTCAGGACGAGAGAGCGGAGGGAGGGGTGATGCAGTGTCATACTCAGTTTCATGGCTGCTGTGTGCTGCTACGCCTGTTCTTAGAGCTTTCAATAGTGCACTCAATTTGAAAAAGACTTGGGAGTAATAGTCCCAGGATGCTGGGATATATAGCGAAATGTACTGAGTTTAAGTCCAAGGAAGTTATACTTATGTTATATAATACCTTTGTCAGACCACACTGAGAGTCCTGTGTGCAATTCTGGGGACTGTACTACAAGAAAGATGTAGAGGCGCTTGAAAAGGTTCAAAGAAGGGCAACTAAATTGGTTCCTGGTATGAAAGGCAAAAGTTATATGGAAAGATTTTAAGGTGCAGGTACTTCATCTCTTCAAGCTTAGTAAAAGGATGCTTGATTGAGGAGCGATTTTATTAAGGCTTTTAAATTTATAAAAAGTGATTAACAAAGTGAACTACAAGAATTATTCAGGTTGAGTTCTGTCAGGAGAATGATGGAGCATAAATTGAAATTGGTAAATTCCGCACAGACATCAGGCAGTATTTCATCATACAGAGTGTAGTAGCTGTGTGGAATAGCTTGCCAGGTCATTTTGTTGAGGCAGAAAGGGGTTTTCAAGACCGGGCTTAATAGAGTGCTGGATACTATCTAGTTTGTAGGTAAACAGTGAGCACAAGCTATACTTTAGTGGTAGGAAAATGCTGAGGACCGTTGGGCTGAATGGCCTGTTCTCGTCATTATGTAAAAAAAGATGTGCTTTCAGGCAAGTTGAGATCACTGTTTTCTAATATAAAGTTGTCACGCTTCCATTTAAAGAATGCTAATTGGCTGTGGAGGCTGGCCACTTCCTCTGAATAGATTTTGGCAGTTGTGTTGCCATGTCGTTATCTTTCCCCCCAATTCCTGTTGATCATGTTTGTCTTTTCAATGCCTGTTCATCTTTCTGTTAATCCACTGTCCAATCTTTTAATTATTTGAACAGGCCTTCAATCACGTCTGTCTGCATTTTTACCCACCAGCGTTATGACGTTCTTTCTGTTTTCAATCAGAAGTTTCTATTCGTTTGTGTGAGTCATGTGACTAATGTTTGAATTCTATTCGGTGGAGCCACTACGTAAACTTCATCAGTATATAATCATTGTCTATACAATATATGCTTCATTTTTTAATTTAACACACAGCAATCCTGTTCGTTACTGGTCAACGTTAATGCATTAACAGAATGGGCCTCATTCACGAAACGTGTACGATCACATTTGATTGTAAACTGTGTGTAAGAACGTTCCTAAGAACATTTTGACATTCATCATTTTTTCATGTCTGTATTTGTTCTTGGCTGTTTACTTATACAGATCACAAGAACAGGATTGCGCATAAAATTTACAAACAGTCAGAATTCATCACCTGGGATATGCACAAAAACAAAGGTCCACTCACGTGTCATGAATCTCATATAGTTTTTTCATGGGAACATTCTTAAGAACAAAAGCAAGAATAATTTAAGAAAAGTTTTGTGAATGAGGCCCAGTGTGAATAGATGTTTGTTACAGTTTCAATTTAAGAGACAGGAGCCGGCACGTTTTGTCCTTCGTGTGTATGAAAAGGCCCCCAGGCCCGTCTTCGCAGACCGCCGGCATAAAATGCTTGGTCTCACATGTCAACATGAGGCCTTGTCAAAGCAAAACGCTACTGGGGAGCACAGCTTATAAAAGCACACTCACCTGAAATGGCCGCACAGTCTTTGAGGCTATGCACATCACAGTACCAGAAATGCCATTATATAACAGCATTACAACAGCGTTATAACACGCTTATAAAAGATTTATAAATCCATTATAGATATAATTAGAAAATGTAGCAGATATTTACAATGGCCACAAAAGTGCAAAAGATGAATAGCCCTTCATTTGTTGATCATAATTAATTTATATCTGATTCATCAATATTTATTTCCCTTTACATTTGTTGGGCTATAGATCTGTGTGGTCTGCTTTCAGCTATACAACTTTCTGGTCTACAAAAAAACAGCACAGGAAATGACATCATCAAATACCCGCTGACTGATCTGCTGAAGGAGAGGGACATGCCGTGTACCCGTACCCAAACCCGTGCCATCCTCATTAGAGGAAGGGGTCATCGAGAGATCACGCCACAGCTATCCATTACATTACATTACAGGCATTTAGCAGACGCTCTTATCCAGAGCGACTTACACAACTTTTTTACATAGCATTTTACATTGTATCCATTTATACAGCTGGATATATACTGAATCAATTTCAGTTAAGTACCTTGCTCAAGGGTACAACGGCAGTGTCCTACCCGGGAATCGAACCTACGACCTTTCGGTTACAAGTCTAGTTCCTTACCCACTGTGCTACACTCCGTCCTATCCAGCAGAAACTCTTGAGTTCTTAGTGACTTCACTGTGGCCTTTGATTGGATGGAAACTGAAATCACTAGCCAATCAGTCGCCATTGAAAAACTCCCCCTCGGCCCACGGGAGTGCAGATGTTCCGGGCCACAACATGTACCGCTCTTTAATGGAAAACCGCGAGTGTTTCTTTGACGAAAGAGCCCACATTCTCGCCATGCTTTGGGCCGGAAACTAATTAGCCTGCCCTACGCACGACCGGAGCTTCGGGCTGCCTTGCGCGGTTGAAACTCAAGGTCAAGCCGGCGGTTGCGGTCGGGGTTATATTTAGGGGAAGCCGGTGGATGTTTGTTGAAGTTTGCCGGTCGCGGTGCTCCGGCTGGCCCGGAGATAATTCTTATGCTAACAGATGGGTCCGTCTGCTTGAGAGGCAATTTATTGCTTTCGGATGAATGCGTAATAAATAATGAATGCCCCTGCTTGCGTGTTTGCCCTGCGTTCTGTTCAGATTAAATTGGAGCCGTGTCACTGGGGTAAGAGCACCCCTTTTGTCTGGTGAAGACCTTTACTCGAAGCCTGATCACTGTTTCTCACTTCTCCGTCCTCTGTCTCCCTCAATCTCTGTCCTCTCCTTCAACTCTCTCACCTTCTTTTCCCCTCGTATTCACTCCATCACTACATCTTTTCTCACCAGCTCTCTCCCCCTTTCTTTTTTCCCTGTCTCTCTCTCTCTCTACCCTTTCTTCCTCTTGCTCCTCCTCCTCAACCACCCTTTCTTTGTCCTGCTGTCTCTCCCTCTCATTTTACACCCCCTCTATCCCTTTCTTCACAATCTCTCACCCCACCTTTTTCTCTGTTTTTGTTTATCTTTCTGGTTTTAATTTTGACCTTTGGGTTTTTTGTGTGTGTGTGATGGCGTGGTGGTTACATGCATGTAGCAGGTACTGTGTGTTGAACCATGTTTTACTCTCCAGTTTGGAATGCCTGATCATGCATATGTCAGCACTTTCTGCTGCTGTTGCCAGAACTTCTTTTCACACTGTAGTTTGCTCACACAGACACGAGCCAGAGGAAAGTACTTCATGTGCAACTCAACAGGTGGACTCACAGGTCGACCAGCAGGGGGTGCTAGTGTGTGATGAGATGCCGGAATCTCAGCCAACTTCTCTCTCTGGGCAATTGTACATCACACAGTCGGCACTGGCACAGTCTGGATTCGATACCAGACTGCGGAGCCCATCCATGCATTAGAACAGCGATTCAACAGGATGAGCCAACGAGGAGGCTGTTTATGCCATGTTTTAGCTGAGGACATGTGATATGTGGCAGTTTCTCAAGTCTGAATTGTACTAGGAAAAATCATGAAAAATTTCATTTGAACCCTCTCTCTCTCTTTCTCTCTTTCTCTTTCGCTTTCCCTCCCTCTCTCCCTCCTCTCTCTCTCTCTCTCTCTCAGGTCCTGTAGCGGTGATCAGCGGTGAGGAAGACTCCGCCAGTCCCCTGCACCACGTCAATCACGGCATCATCAGCCCGTGCACGCTGGACGCCGGGCCGGACGCCGTGGTCATCGGCATGACGCGCATCCCCGTCGTGGAGAACCCGCAGTACTTCAGACACGGGCACAACTGCAACAAGCCCACCACCTGTGAGTGCACCGCACCGCCTGTTCAGAGCTCAAAAGCACAATACTGGGGGGGGGGGGGTGGGCGGGGCCAGGAGGTCAGGAGTGGGCGTGGTTTGTCCTATCAGCCTCTTCTGTACTCTTAACTCGAAAAAGAACACACACCGGAGTGGAATTTTGCTCTGTTTAGAAACTCAACTTGGGCATTCTCCACTTCAGGGCAATACATCTTAATTTGGCTGCATTATTAATATTAGCATTTATTTTAATTTATGTAGTTTTTACTGAAGTGTATTCTCACTGGTTTGGGATTGAGTGGTGGGTGATGGATTCGGCACTGGACTGGCTGCTTGCTGATTGCCAAGGCAGAAGTTTGCTCTGCTCTGTGATCCAGAGATGGGAGTGGGCTTACTCTATTTTTTCCACAGCTGCCATTGGCTCTCCGCTGGCCCCGCCCCCATACTGTGCTAATACAAGTCACACCCACTCCCCTACCACAGGGATCTGGGGTGAAATGAGCTGAATCCAATGAACTAACTCATCTACCCTGTGAAAAAGAAGGAAAAAAAATGAAATAGGTTTTGATTAATTATCCAGGTCTTGGATCTGCTTCCTCACCCCCTACAGTGGGTGTGGATTATGCTGCTGAAGTCTATCTTCATTGTTCCCTGCAGCGGATTTCCTGGCTTTAGCTCCTCTCCACATAGTTCTAAACGCTAAATTTGTTGGCTCTTATCGGTCATGTTCCCTCCATATTGAATTCATTTTTTCTCCTGGTTAGAGATCTCTCCATCTGCCTCCATCCATCTTTGGCTGCGGCCTTTCAGTGTGCACTGTTTGGGCCGGCAGGAGGCTGGCATGTCAAGCTGAGTGTTCAGGTTGAGTGTTCAAGCTGAGAGTTCAAGCTGAGTGTTCAGGCTTAGCGTTCAGGCTAAGTGTTCAGAGTGTTCAGCCTGGGTGTTCAGGCTGCGTGTTCAGTCTCGCTGGCTGGAGTCTGGCTTATTTCGGTTCAGGGTTCAGCCTTTCTGGCTGAAGGCTGGGTGTTCAAACTACGTTCAGGCTTATGGTTCAGACTGCGTGTTCAGGCTGCATGTTCAGGCCGAGTGCTCAGGCTAAGTGTTCAGGTTCAGTGTTCAGGTTCAGTGTTCAGGCTCAGTGTTCAGGCTGAGTGTTCAGGTTCAGTGTTCAGGCTAAGTGTTCAGGCTCAGTGTTCAGGCTCAGTGTTCAGGCTGGGTGTTCAGGTTCAGTGTTCAGGCTAAGTGTTCAGGCTCAGTGTTCAGGCTCAGTTTTCAGGCTGGGTGTTCAGGCTGTCTGGCTGAAGGCTGGAGTTTTTCTGCTCAGGGTTCCGGCTCTCTGGCGGAGGGCCAGGGTGCTTTTCGATTGGCTGGGCCATTGACGTTTTCCAGACTCTGGCAGCTCAGCTGCGTTCTGCCTAAGTTTGCGGCTTACAGTTCGGCGAGTGCCGTATTGATTATGGACCTCTTTGATCTCTCCGCTCTGACTTTTAAAAGCCTCTCAACCCCCCTCCTAAAAATAGGCCACGGCGGTGAGCGCGTTCTCTGCTCTGAAACGTTCAGGAGAAGAAAGGGCTTCTGTTTGCCAGTACAGCAGGTAATTTTTCCAGTTTTGATCTGTGTGCCTTACAGGACTTTTTTACCTGTTCCTGAAAGCTTCTAATTGGTTGTCGGTGACATTTAGCTGCAAGGAAAAGAACAAAGAACCTTTTGGAAACCCATCAAGCCGGCACTTTTTAACAAATGTTCATTTTTGGTCCGTGGTCATATCTACGTAAATACCAAATCCTTATTTGATCTCGGTTTCCGGTCATAAAATATTTTAATAATAAAAACCGAAAAAGAAATGTGTATGAACATTATACACACTGCAGTATGCTCAAAATGAAAACCTACTGAAATCCTGAAAGCAAAAATTCAACCCTATCTGCTTGTTTAAAACATGAACTTCACAAATTGACTTGAACTTGAAAATAACAGTCCTTCACTGAATTCTTCAGTCCCATTTTGGTAACGATGTGTAAATATTATAAATCAGTAAAACACACAACCCCTGGTCACTCCTTGTAAAGAAACCCCAACATTTTACTGACATTTACATTTTAAGATAAGCTGCATCATTTTATTTCTTATGTTTATTTAACATGTATACCTTTATTTAGCCAGGATAGTCACATTGGGATTAAAACCTCTTTTCCGAGAGAGATCTGGCCAGCGTTACATATCGTTTCAGACACAGCAATAAAACTTACTTCGAGACAACCATTGAGCTAAAAGTGCTATGCAACAACATTTCCGGGGAAAAAGACAATCGAATTATCGATTCAAATGCTTACAGTTATCAATTCTCTGATTCCATAGACTTCCACAGTGGCCTTAAATTTACTGAGAGTAACTAAGGTCTTGTAGTTTATGCTCCTTTTGCTGGCTGTTTTGAACAGAGGGCGCAGAGAACCCGAAGGCCTTCTTCCCCAGCTCAGTCCCAGCTTTAGGAACAGTCATACGCACGGTGTCCTGAGACCGTAACCCATAGGCGACACATTTCTGGGACATAAAGAAACACAAATAACTAGGGAGGCTACCTGGAATGGCCTTACAGACTATGCTGACCGGGGAATGTGCTGGGTCTCTTGGAAGGTCCGATGGATGTGTAGTATAAATACACGTAGCAGGATTCCTCCCGTTCTTCTGAATGAGAATCCCTGGCTGCAGTCTCTGTTCTCTCCAGCGATCGCTCGGCTGCTTGGTAAGGCCGTATTCTTCGGTGGAAGGAGTCTTGACAGGCCTGCGATATCTCCCGTTTCTGTGTTTTTTTACATGGGCTGCCGATGTGCACGTCGCTTTCAAGCGTGCTCTGTTCTGATATAAACAACATGTGTGCAGGCCCACACAGATCTTTACCCCACCGTGGGAAATGACTGCAATGAGCCAGCCTCGTTCCAGCTCTATGGTGGGAAAGGAGTAAAATGAGCCAGCCTGGTTCAGCTCTACAGTGGGAAAGGGGTATAATGAGCCAGCCTGTGTCCAGCTGTACAGTGGGAAAGGGGTATAATGAGCCAGCCTGGTTCAGCTCTACAGTGGGAAAGGGGTATAATGAGCCAGCCTGGTTCAGCTCTACAGTGGTAAAGGGGTATAATGAGCCAGCCTGGTTCAGCTCTACAGTGGGAAAGGGGTATAATGAGCCAGCCTCGTTCAGCTCTACAGTGGGAAAGGGGTATAATGAGCCAGCCTCGTTCCAGCTCTACGGTGGGAAAGGGGTATAATGAGCCAGCCTGTGTCCAGCTGTACAGTGGGAAAGGGGTATAATGAGCCAGCCTGGTTCAGCTCTACAGTGGTAAAGGGGTATAATGAGCCAGCCTGGTTCAGCTCTACAGTGGGGAAGGGGTATAATGAGCCAGCCTGGTTCAGCTCTACAGTGGTAAAGGGGTATAATGAGCCAGCTTGGTTCCAGCTCCTCAGTGGTAAAGGGGTAATATAAGTAGGGCTGTGTACCAAATTCGGACTAGACCAGAATCAAAATCTGTCAAATTTTGGTGCCAACTTTAGGTTCTTACAGTGTATAAAAATAAATCAGAAAAATAAATAGGTAAACAGCCAATTATGTTCTCCATCTCCATCTGCATGAAAATATAAAATAGCCTAATGCATTCAGGCAACCCACACACAGTCCTATCAGAATGTACTTTAAGTAAAAGGTTTGAGTTCACTTTTCTAAAGTGGACAGTCGTAAAAAAAAAAAAAATGCAATACTGGCAATGTCAATGTCTTCCAAGTCTGGAAACACTTCCAACTTGATTAAACATGTAATGATTCATGGAGTCAGTTTAGTTAAGGCTGAACAATTTCACCTTATTTGACTTCTGAAGAAAGACATCTACCATCAGCATTTATTATTATTATTATTATTATTATTATTATTATTATTATTATTATTATTATAATAAATTACAATTAAAATTTGAACCAGTATAAAAATAAGGAACCAGAACCAAAACATTTTGAACGATATCCAGCCCTATTTATAAGCCGGCCTGGTTCTAGCGTGAGAGATTGTGTCAGTGCCAGGGCTGGGTTAGCCCGCGTCCTTTTTGCAATGGGCCCATATCCACACATTTCCATGGAATTAAAATAAACTATCAGTGGGCCAGAGGAAAACAAAAGAGCCAATATTAATGCTTCCAGCAAATTCTGTCAGGCTTGGAAGCTGAGACGACGCATTAATCTGGTGAACAGCGAGTGGATTTGTGGTACTGTAAAGCCAGGGGTTTGAGAGGGAAACTGAACAGAAACAGGAGAAGGAATGCATGACGGACTTTCTCTATGAACTGCGTCTGAGGGCAGCTGATGTTATGATTATTCATCTGTGGTTCCCACCATATTTGTCATGCTGTGTGACATTTTCAGGTTCCACTCCACCCAATGGTATGGTATTTTCCATAATTCAGAGCAACCAGGTACAGCTGACACACAGTTTGACATGGAGAAAGATCTCATATCAGTGTCAAAGATGACACGAGGTTTAAAATCTGACATCTCTGCGGTCTGCAGAGAACCAACCGAAAAATGGCCAAAAACAAAAAGTTTTGCGCGAAAGTGGAAACTTCTATTTGCCTTTCAGCGAAAGTGCGAAAGGATTATAGCCCTGATAATGAGGACGGCTTGTTCCACAGGCAGAGCTAATCGGTAAAGTGCGGACTTGAAAGCGAGGCTCCTGTAATCCTGCCCTGACTACATACCTGTCTTCTGAGGGCATTAACCCACCTGTGCTTTTTCGTAATTTCCACTTAGAGTCGAGATGTAAAACACGAAGCTTGCACACTCCCGACCGCTGCCTGAGTGGTGAAATTCACCGTGAGATTTTTCGTGACTCTCCTCTCGCCCCCTCGCTCAGTATTTTAGTCTCAAATTCTGCGGTTTAGAAGGGAAGTATGTCCCCTCCCCCCCCTCAAAAAAAAAGAACACTCAGAGAAAGTAAAAGCATTTTAAGCCTCCTTTCCTCATTCCTTTTCTCTCTTGAACTTCCTTGCTCTCTCTCTCTCTTTCACTTTCTCTCTGTCCTCTGCTCCCTTCTGCAAACACCCGTGAAACTTCAGAAAGGCTCTCATCTCTCCGTTATCTTACCTTATTCCACACCTTCTCCAAATCTCTCCTCATATTAAAATGGAGCACTTTTGTAACCGCAGATGGGGAGATGGGGGAAGTGATGAGAAAGTTTGAGCGAGAAAATTCAAGAGCACTTCCTGGGAAGGATAATGAGATACCATTTTGGACCACATAGAAAGGAAATAAACAGGAAGAAAATACGCATCCCTAAATGTCAGTTAGTCATCCAAAGTTTTACAGATGCTCGTTAACTTTTTTGAACGAATGACTGCATGTTAATTAGAAAAAAAAAACAATGAAGACATCGGATGAAAATGTAACTCAAGGTTGTTCCAGTGACAGCTAGCCTGCGCAACAACCATGAGAGGCCCCCTCATCACTGGATACCATCTGGGCACTCAGACTCTCTCAGACACCTTCCGGAAGCAAAGACCTTGCATGTTACATTTATTTATTTATTTTGCAGGGAAGAACAGTGCTCTTATTCTTTGCTGGGTTTCTGGGCTTTCCAGAGTTTGTAATTTTCTGCCTGTATCTTCGGTCACGGGAACATCTCGCGTCTCGAATTCGCGTTTTCCAAAAGGGTCGGCACTGGCTCGATGCATGAGTAATAATAAGCTTAGCCTAATCCCTTCACTCACGGCAAGGGCAAGGCAAGGATAAAAGGCAGAAACTATGAATGATTGAATGGCCCAAAAAGTGCGGAAACATGGAATACGTTCGAAGGCTAATAATAATCAGGAAAGGAAGACGAGCAACCTTTAAAAGCCGACGCTTTCGCTATTTATGAGCTGTAATAAATGGAGGCACCTTGTGAGTTTACGCTCACCAAGAACTGCTTTTTTCACTTATCAAGTGCAGAAATTCTCCACTTCTGCCTGATATATACCTTTTTTCCATTATTTATTTTTATTCAATTTTGTTGCACCATTATTTTTATTTATTCATGACATAGTTACCCGCTTACTTTTCAGCGTATTATGTATTTATAAATCCTGCTGTTTACTGGAGAAACTCTGACTAAGAGCCTCTGCATCCGTGGTGAGACAGC
Source organism: Anguilla rostrata (assembly GCF_018555375.3). Taxonomy (NCBI): domain Eukaryota; kingdom Metazoa; phylum Chordata; class Actinopteri; order Anguilliformes; family Anguillidae; genus Anguilla; species Anguilla rostrata. Next base: position 11,019,790 of record NC_057948.1, read on the forward strand.
AGTGCGGACTGAACTGACAACCCTCTTTGTGTAAACTTGGTTCAACTGTACATTCCTCTACTGGCCACAGCCATCTGCTGGTCATGTGCCTCTGCTGGCCCCACCCATCTGCTGGTCATGTGCCTCTGCTGGCCACACCCATCTGCTGGTCATGTGCCTCTGCTGGCCACACCCTTCTGCTGGTCATGTGCCTCTACTGGCCCCACCCATCTGCTGGTCATGTACCTCAACTGGCCACACCCATCTGTTGGTTAGGCACCTCTGCTGGCTGTTGGCATGGTAACCGAAGCCGCTCCCCTCCTGCTAACTGCAAAGCCGCCAATCCGCCGTGATTTAAAATGCGATGAAGGTGCACGTCTATCAGGTAAATAGCCGTGGCTGTCGGGTAGACCTGCATACATTTCAGATAAGCCTGCGAGCGTCTGGGATAAGCCTGCATGTAAATGAGCGGGAGGGCGGCGCCGGGACACGGGCAGCATTCGGAGGGGAGTAAACTCCTCGGGAAAGCCTCTGCCGCGGGGCCGTATTTAATCGCCGCGTCACCGAGCCATTTCTCCGACTCTCCGTCCCACCGCGCTAACCGCGAGCGCTCGCTCTGGCGCAGCGCTAACTTTCACAGAATGCTCATTTCTCTCCTGTGAGCTGGGCATGCACACCAGTGCTAGCTGGCTCATCGTGGTGATTGCCTAGGCCTCTTTATAATGAGCCGAATCTGTCCCAGCCAATCAGTGGTCTAGGCCTGTCAGCCAATCAGCAATCTGAACCTCTCAGCCAGTCAGTGTTCTGGGCCACTGGACTCTTGTTCCTTTTTGTGTTGCCTTGTTTGCCAGTTTTGTCAATTTAATTCAATTCAATAAACTTTATTTATACCCGTGGGGCAATTCATTGCTGGGCCTATCATCAATCAACATCGAAAACAGACGGGACATAATTCACACAATAACCTGACGTCACATACAAGAGAAAACAGACGTGACAAACCTAGAGGCTCATTTCACCCTTTAGAGGTTTATTTTCCACTCCAAGACTAAAAGTAATAACTTGGAGCATGCAACACTGACAGCTGCTCTCAGTAATTAATATTTGAAATGGCAAAAACAGACCCATATTTAACTGAGGGTTGGGGATACCCTGGAAACACAATGTGCTTTTTTTATTCACCAGTTAAATCACAAATCTCATGTGCAATTTGTCATGTAAGTCATTCAGACATTCAAACAAGTGACAACACACATCCTTACTACCGTTCACATTGAGCTTTATGTAATTTCAAGGGAATGAATGTTGCGATCGTTCATTCACGTTCATTGTGATCTTTAGAATCATATATGCGTTTCATTCAAACAAAATGACATCTTGGATCGATCAATAACAACCACACGTGAAACACGGTCAGTGCTTGAGCCGCTGTTTTCAATTTTGTCTGTAGCGCTGTCTTCATGATCAGTTCCTTTCTTACCCCATTTCACATGACCAGGGAGAGAGCGGGAGGTCACTCTGGTCAAATCAACCACCAACTGTAGGCCATCCGTATGACAGAAGGCTGGCTGTTAGGGGTCTCTCTCTGATCAAAGTGAGGTTGTCCCGTATGACATAGGACTGGCTGTTAGGGGTCTCTCTCTGATCAAAGTGAGGTTCTCCCGTATGACAGAGGACTGGCTGTTAGGGGTCTCTCTCTGATCAAAGTGAGGTTCTCCTGTATGACAGAGGACTGGCTGTTAGGGGTCTCTCTATGATCAAAGTGAGGGTCTCCTGTATGACAGAGGACTGGCTGTTAGGGGTCTCTCTCTGATCAAAGTGAGGTTCTCCCGTATGACAGAGGACTGGCTGTTAGGGGTCTCTCTCTGATCAAAGTGAGGGCCTCCTGTATGACGGAGTGCTGGCTGTTAGGGGTCTCTCTCTGATCAAAGTGAGGGTCTCCTGTATGACGGAGTGCTGGCTGTTAGGGGTCTCTCTCTGATCAAAGTGAGGTTCTCCTGTATGACAGAGGACTGGCTGTTAGGGGTCTCTCTCTGATCAAAGTGAGGGCCTCCTGTATGACGGAGTGCTGGCTGTTAGGGGTCTCTCTATGATCAAAGTGAGGGTCTCCTGTATGACAGAAGACTGGCTGTTAGGGGTCTCTCTCTGATCAAAGTGAGGTTCTCCTGTATGACAGAGGACTGGCTGTTAGGGGTCTCTCTCTGATCAAAGTGAGGTTCTCCTGTATGACAGAGAGCTTGGTGCGGGCGGTCGAGAGCGTCTACTCACGGCAGGCTGGCCACGTATGACAGAGACCGTCCGGCAGGGCGTCCCTCTAGACAAGAGGTGGTTCCACAGCCCGGCGACGCCGGCGCTACGTTAGGGTCGCTCTCTGAAAACGGGTCTCCGTCTGGCAGAGGACGCGGCGGCGGGCGCGCCCCCGGTCGGGCGGGAGATCCGTATCTCCCCCGTTCGTCTCCACGTCCTCAAACGGCCGCTCTCCGCTCTCTTATCGCCGCGCCCCCGCCGTTTAAATTAAAGGAGCGCGTGGCAGTCCCGCCGGCCCGGCGTTCGACGATGCCTTTTGATTGTTTTCGGTTTGAGAAAAGCAGGGAGGGTGAGTGGGGGGGGGGGCGGGTTTCAGACTGAGAGCTTTTGCTGGCAGGAGCGGCCAGCAGCCAGCAGGGCTAGCTGTAGCCTTTGTCTGGGCTTCTTCTCCATTGACGGCTGCAGGGGAGAAAGCCCCGCCCCCCCCTGTGGCGAGGCCTGACGTGACCCCGCCGAAAGGAAGCGTAGGCTGCGGCTCGGAGATAACCCTGCCGCCCCCCCCCGCTCCCCTCCTGCCTCCCGGCGGGGGGTCGGAGACGCCGCGGAGGAAGAGCGCCGGCGCGTCTCGCTCCCAGACGCGAGGGCGGTTCGGCCCCGCCCGTCCGGGGCGCCTCTTCCGCCTCTCTGACTCAGGCTCGGGGAAAAAAAAAAAAAAACGAGTGGAAGGAGGAAGAAAGGGAAGCGGAGAGAGAGAAAGAGAGAGAATGCGAAAGAGCGCTGTGAAGCGCTTAGTCATCCCTCACAGGGCCCGTCAACCGGCCGGAACTGAGCGCGCTCGCGGAAGCGCGGAGTCGCCGCGGAGCCGCCAGTCACAGGCTGGAGGCGCGGCTCACCTGCGGCTCTGTAGGCCTCGCCAAGCATAGAGCACAGCCTGAGCCTGAGGGTGGGGGGGGGGGGAGAGAGAGGGGGGGGGGTTGAAAACCTGTCAGTCTCAAACCTTGCACCAATTTACCGCCCACTCCCCCGCCCGCGAGCGGCTGGCCAGATTGCACCTGTTAAGACGGCTGTGTTATTTCTCCCTTTTTACCTCCGCCGGTGGGCTTGTGAAGAGCCCGCGTGACTGAGGGGGATAAAGGCTGAGTCTCATCTTCAGTGGCACTGAATGTGCTGTTCTTCCAGGGTGGTGTGCGCGCGTGCGTGCGTGTGTGTGTGTGTGTGCGCGCATGCGTGTGTGCGTGCGTGTGTGTGTGCGCATGCGTGTGTGTGTGTGAGTGTTTGTATTTGTGTGCATGTACGTATGCGTCTGTGTGTGTGTGTGTATTTGTGCGTGTGTGCGGTTCGTGTGTGCTCGTGTGTGCTTGTGTGTGCATGTGTGTGTTTGTGTGAAAATAAATGTTTTTGAAGCCTGGTCACTGTCTGATGTAATGTATTTGCTAGTGTGGATGGGACTGCATGTTAGCTTAATATAATTTTCGTTCTTCTTTATTTGACATATTTGTAATTCCTTTCTTAAACATTCTTCATCTGATTTAAGTAAAGTATTAATGTGTATTAATGTAAAAAAAAAAAAAAAGTTTTCCAACAGTTTAAATAAAATTTAAAAAAATAAAGAAATGACTTGGCCCTACGCCCTACTTAACGACTACTGGTTCCATGGTGACACCGGCCTCTTTAAAAGCAACTTCATCTGGATTTAATCAGCATCGAGAGATAAGCTTATCAATGTCCCCCTCCATCAACATCTTAATACTGAATGCATGGTTTAGGCATGATATCAGAGGGAATCTAATCAATTCATTTAACCCTCTTAAAGGGATTGTCAGAGTGATTTGCGGGTCCAGTGGAGCTGGAGTGCGGTTGCGGAGGTAATGTGTTTAACCGTGACAGCGCCGACACAGAACGAAAGAACACCGGAGTGATGGTGTTGTCGATACCCGGATCTCTACAGGATTTGGCTTACAATGGTTTGAAGATTAAGACGATAACGATCTCGTAAATCTGCGATCTCGTAAATTTTTGAAAGACTCATGTTCAAGCTCGCGCTCAAATGCGTGCACTTGCACATGCGCGCACCGTACTCGATTCTATGCATGTGCACGTATGCGCACATGCGCTTGCATGCAAGATTTTTAAACGCTTAAACTGTGAAGCCCCCTCCCACCCCCACCATGGGTACCAAAGGCCCTACAAGGCCCTTAAAGGGGCAGTGTGTCTTTAAGGCCAAATAGAACTTTCAGTCCACCAGCGGAACCCACTCTGTGTACAAATCAGAACGTGGCAGAGGCATATAATCACAGCAAGCTCCGCCTTTCACTTTGCGGCCAGCCAATCAGGGGGCTCCCTCTAAAACAAAGCCAGCCATGGGTAATGGAGGCAGAGGACAGAGTTATGCCTCAAACAGCCCATCGAGCTCTGTAGAGAAAAGGGGGGGGGGGAGTAAATGAGACTTTCTCAGAGTGTTAAACATTGATATGGCCTGTGGGAGAAGAGACCGGGAGAAGCACTCTGGAACCCCCCTTCCCCGTAAAGAGAGGTGGGGTGGGCGGCCAGGGAGACTTCCTCCATAAATAGCATCTCCATTACCTGCCTCTTTTCTCAAACCCAAGGCTGTCATTTGAGAGCACAGTTCTGCACTTTTTATTCGTGGAGGGGGGCAGAGTGCACTGGGAACCCTTCCATTATCTTCACGGTGAAGAATTTCAACATTGCTCTAAAAATTCAGGGCAGTGGAAATGTACATATGTATATTTAAGAAGATGCACAATATGTTTAGTGTGTGTATGTGTGTATATGTGTTTAAATCAGTTTTTTTTTGTAAATACTTCTTCATAGATACTGATAAGATTTTCCCTTGTTTCTGATTGGTTGTTTTTTCTCTGGTCTCTGGTTGGCTGAGGTAATTGTAATTAGGTATCCGCGGCGTGAAGGTCAGATCCAGCAGGCTGACCCTGCTCCCCTCCGCTCGTCTTCCTCAGTGGTCTCCACTGCTGTGTAAAATGTGCATTAAAAATATTAGGATTGAGTTGATTAGGATCCCGTTAGTGCCCTTAATTAATCACCACCGTAACGATTTTATAAATGCCCTTTCACATTACCCCAAAGAAGGAGGCGCCTGGACAGCCAATATATCAGCATTAAATTAAGTCTCATTAATCCTTCTCCTTATTGCCCTAAAAGAGTGTAAGACTCATTCGGCTTACAATTACCATCCCATAATATGTTAAATCACAATTAGCTCATGGGGTATTAAAATGGGGAAAAGCAGCTGCACGGTTTAAAACACTTTTAAAATACTGGTGAAAATGACAGGCTCAGTCAGTAAAGGCACACACTGCAGGCTGAACTTGAGTCCATTGGCCAGCTGTGACCAGGAGTCCAGATGATCTTTTAAAACATAGTGGGTGGGTTGAAGACAGTCAGGTTTCCGCAGGTTACTGTTGCACAGGCGCCTCTAGGCTAATTACTGGGCAACCACAAGGTAGCAGCTGTTGTTAGTTAGAGGTGTTACTTTCCTCTGCTAAGTGCTAGCTTTGCTGTGATGCCTATTGCCCATGGTGTGGGAAATAGCCACCTTATAACGTGTAAGTGCCCTGGAGGAACGCTAGCCCTTCGGCTGCGGTGGTCCTTCCTCAGATACAGCTGAGTGGGGCAGCGTGACAGAGCTGGTCAAGTCGCTAAGCCAGAGGATACACAGCTCGACAAAAACAAGGCAGTCGATTGGCCCGCAGAAAAAGACACTAAAAATCTAATGAAATTAAGAAGTAAGAACTCCTAGATTGTGTTACCTGGGGAGCTCCACAAAAAGGCAATGAGCAACAGCTGTCCTGACTGCCAGTCAACCTCAGCTGTGCTGATTGCCAGTCAACCTCAGCTGTGCTGATTGCCAGTCAGCCTCAGCTGTGCGTGACTGAAGCTGCAGCTGCTGTCCAAGGTCCTGAAGGGCTCCCAGTCTGGTGGAGAGCGGGATGCAAATGATTGCTAATTATTAGCGCTGCAGTCCTTTAGCCTCATGCATATTCTGCTGAAAAATGTGTGCATTAATGTACGCCGTGTAGCAGCGCGGCCTGTTATTGCATCATTGCGCTGTATAAAGAGTGAGGGGAGGGATCCGTCTCCGGCTCTGAATTTTAAATATTTACGGCGGTGCCATTTTCATGCAGATGTCATTTTTATTCGCTCCCGTCCTTACGGAGTATGTTTTATGGTAATTTCGTCAGCCGTAAAAAACCCAGAATGATTTGTAAGGAGCGGCGGCTCGCGTGGATATATTTTCCTCGACGCCGCGGACAAAGCGCTCTGCGGTTAGACTGCACTCGTCCCCTAAGGCTTTCACGAGCCGCTGAAGCCGCGGAAACAAAGCGGTGCAATTTCAGAGGTTCGTCCGGGTGCCGGGATCAGCTCCCTGTCGGGAGAAAGGGGGGGAGGGGGGCGGTAATTCAAACCGCGACTGCGGACCGAATTATAATAAAGCCTCGTCTCCCGTCGACGCTGCGTCTGCAGCCTGTTGCTTTTGGGACCACTTCCTGTGTGCGCAGCGATGCTACGCCATTCAACTGGCAGGAACGTGAGGAGCTGATAGCGTTTGTGGAAGGCACACGCCAGAGGGGCATTCAGGGCATTGGTGTGGTGGTGGTGATTGGAGGAGGTAATGCCGAGCACGTACCTGGCACACCGCCCCGATTTTCACCCAAATCGATCGCCGCCGACCCCTGGCGCTCCGCAGGTCACTCCGTCTCGGAGCCTCGCGTCCTGATTAAAGCGGACGGGTATTTACTTACTGTCAGCAGGACCGGATTTGAGCTTGTAACGCTCCAGCTTCAAACACGGTCCAGGAAACGCTCGCTGTGCCTCACAGGCGCTGTGCAGACTCGTGTGCAGATGTGTTGGGGCAGACTGGGTCTTTCTCAGGAGCTGTGCCCGCTGTGGGCACGGTGGGTGTGGTGGGCGAGGTAGGCGAGGTGAGCGAAGCGGGCTTGGTCGCCGTGGGGATACGAGCCGCTTAACCACACTAATGTTCCCCTGGGGGCTGCACAGCTGACCTCAGTGTCAGCTGGGATCGACTCCTCCACAGGCTCCCCACTGGGCACGCTCCGTGACCTTTCACCCCTCTCTGTGTCACAGGGTCTGTCCCTGAGGTGAGGGGTGCCTTTTTCCTCGCCAGCTTCCAGACTCATAAAGGCCATTTTTACACATCAGCACCCTCCATTTAAGCCTCATTACTTATTTATGCTGCTGACATTTTTTTTTTCTTCATCGGGTTACAGATGGTAGTAATAGGAGGAATGCATACTCTCTCTCTCTCCCCCTCTCTCTCTCTCTCTCTCTCTCTCTCTCTCTCTCTCTCTCAGATCTATTGTCAGCGTTCTCTTACAGAAACATAATGAACTGAAATGTATTTCAAATATGTGGATTTTTCAAAGAATATAGTGATAAACATATATTTTTTTAAATGTGCTGCAATATTTGAAAGTGATGATGATTTGTATATTTTTGCATAAAATTGGAAGTGTTGCAATATCTTTATAACGTATTTTATTTTTAATATATTTTCAGCATATTATACTTCTGTAAGGGTTAACTAGTGCATTTATTGAGCTAGTAAGCTCCTCTCGTTAGATAGACGGGCTCACAGAGAGGCCTGCTCTTTCATTTTTCTCAGTCATATCCATGCACCTGTTGGTTGGGCATTATTAACACAGTATTAAAAGCATAGAGATGGGCCTTTATGTTAATCCATCGGTGAAATTAGGGGGCAGGGTAGGGCAGTGGTTTAGGGAATGGACTATAACCACACAGTAAAATATTCAGTGTTAAATACACTCTATATACTCATATTCTGTCAGAGCTGAATTAGCGCTGGACATTTGCCTGTTTGAGATTTGATATTCTGGAGGGTTGCCTCCTAGTTTTACCCTTGAGCGCGAGGCAGCCTGTGTTGCATCAGCAAATGGCCGGCGATGTATAAATAAATCCGAAGCGTAAGCCTGTTAAAAAAAAAAAAAAAAAAGGCAAGCCCGGTCGCCGATGAATAATGAAGCTTCAAAGAAAATACGTCTTTAAATAAACACATTATTTTAAGTGCTTTTTATCTTTGAGGATTTTTCTTCTTGGTCTGACAGGAGTACGCCCACTTCACCTGGAACATTCTGAGCGCTGGGGGCTGCATGGCCGGATTTTTCTTCTTTCGGCATGATTTCTGCCTGTCCTTCGTTTTTCTTTTCACGCTCTCAGAACCCCCCCGCCCCCTCACCCCCTCCTCACCCTCCCGCCCCCTCCTGAGCCTCTTTGCTCTGAGGCGTCCCTTCAGCCAAAGCCGGCGGAGTTCCTCCGCTCGGCGATCTGTCATCTCTCCCCGCCAGAGAGCGCGGGGACGGGAGAGCGGCCCCCTCGTTTGGAATTCTCCCCGCCGCTCGGCCGTGTGCATTAAAGCGGGAGAGCGAGCGAGCGAGCGAGAGCGGGAGGCAAGGTGACTGTGCCTGGGTGACTCCCGGACGGGAGGGGGGGGGCAGGAACGAACCAGGGAGGCTTTGTCGCCTTCCTGTTTACCGTTATGAATCTTCGAAAGGCCCGGGAGAAGAGGGTCGGCTGTTGCGATTGGCTGCGGCAAGGCAGTGGGCTTTTCTGTTAGGGGCGGGCCACTCAGGGTTCACACTGAATCCTCCGCCTCAGTGTTTTTCAATGTCCAGTGAAGTCTTTCTATTGGTTTGTGCCCATGAGTGATTGTACCACGTCAGTGATTGACTCCGGCCACTTTGTGATAGGGCATCGAAGCCTGACCGTCTGTACCACGTCAGTGATTGACTCCGCCCACTTTGTGATAGGGCATCGAAGCCTGACTGTCTGTACCACGTCAGTGATTGACTCCGCCCACTTTGTGATAGGGCATGGAAGCCTGACCGTCCTTTCTGTCCCTAGCGAAAAGCCAGAGCGAATATCCGAGCAAGGGGGATGGCTGGGTGTCTGTGGGGTATAGTGACCAAGCAACCTGCGGCTTTTGGATCGTGCTGAATTGTGTCTTAGCTAAATGGGTGAGAAGGTCTGTCACCATGAAGGAGGGCCATTTCATTACATTACATTACAGGCATTTAGCAGACGCTCTTATCCAGAGCGACGTACAACAAGTGCATAGGTTTCAAGATGTAGAGGCGCAAAAGAAACACTAGAGTGAAGTAAGGATCGTAGTGCCAGAAGTGACCACATCGATCAGGACTCCAACCCTGTAGAGTAAGCTTGTTCAGCAGCAAGAATCCTACCAAGTACAAAGTACAAACTAGCACTGGAATCACACCTAATCATACAAAAACAATCCTACCAGATACACTAACATAGTCAGACAATAAACAGTCCGAGAAGTAACAAGTTACAGTTCCTTCTCTTCACATCGCACAAAAAACTTTACTGTAATAATAAAGATGATTAAATAATAAAATAAAATAAAAAAGATATGTGCTCAACCACCTACACCAACATAGCAAGGGCCTTATCAAGATTAATTCATGACCCTCCGATGGTTATTTTTTACACTGAAAGGGCAAAAGCAGAACATTTTTTAAAGAATTCTACACGAGCATAATGGATAAAGAAATGTCCATTGAAAAAAAATTAATAAATGAAATACTTTCACACTTTCTCTTTCACTCGTTTCCTGGCAGTGATTTCACTTTTATAAGCTATCCGGTTTTTCAAGGATACCGTATTACAAAACGGGCGGTGAGTGTGTTGGCGCTCAGCGAACAGCGGACAGAAACACACGAGGGGAAAGCCTGTGATTTGCAGCGTTTATTGAAGATTACAGGGTGAGTTTATTAGAGAAAGCCACTGTTGGGCAGAGAAAATAGACTGTCTCTCACTTTTCACCAGTGACACGCCATCTACCCAGAGTGCAGATTTATGACTTATCTACTTGCTGGTGAGAGTGCAGGGTGGGTGTGTGCGTGAGCGTATGTGTGTGTGGGTATGTGCATGTGTGTGCGTGTATGTGTGTGTGTGTGCGCGTCAGCGTGCGTCTATGTGCGTGTGCATGCGTGTGTGTGTGGGTTGGGGGAGGGGGTTGCCAGGTAGTCCCCCAAGAGAGTCTTTCTCAAATAATGGGTAAAATGGAGAGTCTTCTTTAAATAATGGGTTAAACAGTGAGTCTTCCTGAAATAATGGTCAGGAGGGCGAGTCGTCTTAAAAACCCTCTACATATTTACTCATTGTAATAAGGCCTGTTCAGTGCATTAGAGAAAGGCGGTGGTGAACAGACTGGAGAAGATTATAAATATCTCAGAGTGTAAATTTATTTATTTAACAAAGAGCATGCAGGGTGTGGGGTGGGGTGGGGGTTTGGGAGGTGGGGGGGGGGTTGCCAGGTCATCCTGTGAACGACTATTTGAAATAATGAGTTTAAGAGAGTCTTCTTATAAATCCCCAGTATATATTTACTCATTGTAATAAGGCCTGCTCAGTGCACTTTCACCTGGATATGAAGTCATATGCAGAGTAGAGATTCACAACCCTCTGGTAAACACCCAATGTCTTTGTTGCTTTTTCATATATATTTTATACATTTTTCACTTTACTTTTTATATTTATTTAATAAATGTGCATATGCACGTGTGTTTGTTTTCCTGTGCGTACTCTTTGCATCTTTTTTCGCTATTCTTTATTCCTTGTTTTTTTATGTGCGTATATGCAAGTGTGCGTTTTTGTACAAAGCGCGTTGGATTTCCGTGTGTATGAAACGCGCTGCATGAATTAACTTGAACTTGAACTCATGGTTTTAAATCAGAACAGTGTTATCTGCTTTAAAACCGGATAGCGTTTCCCCTCTGAGAGCCCGCAGTCAGGGCTGGACCGGTGCTTCGGGCCCTGCAGTGCAGCAGAATCACAGGACGGTGGCCGTGGCGTCTGCCTGTTGACTGAGAGCCTCTCCGCTCGTTGAGTGGCTGCAGAGGAGCCAGCGAGCGCGGCTGTAATTAGGACACTAGGCCCGGCGATTTGTAAGTTCCCTAATCGCTCCGGATGAAGGGAGGCGGCCAGCGCTCCGGCGCGGCCCGGCGATCGCAGAGCCATCGCTCAGGCGCGGGGCGGGGAACAGGGCGAGCCACGCGTCGGTCCGCCAGGAGCGAACAGGGAGCTTTGGTTTCAATCAGGATCGCGCCAATCGAAAGCGAACACTTCTGACCCCGGTGTGGGCGTGGCTGAGAGGAGAGGAAATGCTGCCTGGCACATCTGAAATGCTCTCTCTCTCTCTCTCCCTCCATCTCTCCCTCCCCCCTCTCTCCTCTCTCCTCCCTCCTCTCTCTCCCCTCCTCCCTCTCCCTTCTCTCTCTCTTCCTCTTCCTCTTTCTCCTCCTCCTCCCCTCTCTCTCCCCCTCTCTCCCTCTCTCTCTCCCTCTTCCTCCTCTCTCCTCCCTCCTCCCCCTCCCTCTCTCTCTCTCCCCTCTTCTCTCTCCATCTCTCTCTCTCTCTCTCTCTCTGTCTGTCTGTCTCTCCTTCTCTCTCCCCCTCTCCCTCCCTCCCTCTCTCCCTCTCCTCCCTCCCTCTCTCCGTTCGCTGGATCTCTGCCACGAGCCCCACACTAGCGTTAGCGTCCGCCGCGCTCTGACTGTTTGACTCTAATTGCGCTTAATGCGCTCCGGTAATTACCGGCCTGGTTAGAGACATTTGCGGTTTGGCTGCACCAGCCGCCAATCAAGCCTCATTTGCTTTATGTCCGTTTCTGTGCCTCTGTTTGTGTACGTCTCGGCGTTCCAACAGGAAGAGGAAACAGACATTATTCCCACCCCCCTCGGGACGGGGAGGGGGGGTTCTCATTACTGCCGACCGGGACCAAATGTGTGTGTGTGTGTGTGTGTGTGTGTGTGTGTGTTTGTGTGTGCGTGTATGTGTGTGCGTTGTGGTGTGTGTGTGTGTGTGTGTCTGTGTGTGGTTTGTTTGTGTGTGTGTGTGTGTTTTTGTTTGTGTGTTGTGTGTGTGTGTGTGTGGTGTGTGTGTGTGTGTGTGTGTGTGTGTGTGTGTGTGTGTGTTTGTTTGTTTGTTTGTCTGTGTGGCGTGTATGTGTGTGTACATACATTAGAATAAAAAAAATATATATATATTTATTATTGGAAATACCTTAACCCATTAGACACGGAAACATTTCCAGCAGATTGCTTGGAAAGGAATATTTATTTCCCCCCAATATTCTAAGCAAGACAATTATTGTTTGATTGCATGTTATGGTTAGTAGAGTGTTTCATTGGAAATTGTCGGGGAGGTGTAAGAGTGTTTCCATATTTTATTACCGTATAAACTGCTGCAGTATTTCAGACGCGTGTTTGACCCAGGCCGGCAGCACAGTGTCCATGGCCCCATTGGGAGCACTGCAGTGACTAAGAAGCAGACACCGCGGCAACTCACCGTTATAAACCTGCCCAGCCTGCCCACGCTCGCAGTATTGATTGTAGCATTTATTTTGCATTGCGCTGCAGTAGATTACAGCCACGGGGCTGTACTGCATACGTAGTTCTGTTTCAGGCAGGGCTGTGCTGTACCTGTTCCTGTAGCTGCATCTCTGTCTCACACTTGGGGCTGTACTGTACCTGTAGCTCTGTCTCAGACAGGGCTGTAATGTACCTGTACCTGTAGTTCTGTCTCAGACAGGGTCATACTGTAGCTGTATCTGTCGTTCTGTATGAGACAGGGCTGTACTGTACCTATACCTGTAGTTCTGTATCAGACAGGGCTGTACTGTACCTGTAGTTCTGTCTCAGACATGGCCATACTGTAGCTGTACCTGTAGTTCTGTATCAGACAGGGCTGTACTGTACCTGTAGTTCTGTCTCAGACAGGAATGTACTGTACCTGTACCTGTAGCTCTGTCTCAGACAGGGCTGTAATGTACCTGTACCTGTAGTTCTGTCTCAGACAGGGTCATACTGTAGCTGTATCTGTCGTTCTGTATGAGACAGGGCTGTACTGTACCTGTAGTTCTGTCTCAGACAGGAATGCACTGTACCTGTACCTGTAGCTCTGTCTCAGACAGAGCTGTAATGTACCTGTAGTTCTGTCTCAGACAGGGCCATACTGTAGCTGTACCTGTAGTTCTGTATCAGACAGGGCTGTACTGTACCTGTAGTTCTGTCTCAGACAGGGTTGCACTGTACCTATAGCTGTAGTTCTGTCTCAGGCAGGGCTGTACTGTACCTGTATCTGTAGCTGTAGTTCTGTATCAGACAGGGCTGTACTGTACCTGTATCTGTACCTGTAGCTCTGTCTCAGACAGGGCTGTACTGTACCTGTATCTGTACCTGTAGCTCTGTCTCAGACAGGGCTGTACTGTACCTGTGTTGCTCACTCTGTCCTGCGGGACCTGCCTTGTTAGAGGCCCATCTGTGCAGATGGGAAACAGTCGTTCCGTTCCACCGCTTTCCAGAACATCCCTGAAAATCTGTCCTCAGGGACCTGAGGAGGTAATAATGACAAAAAAAGCATTTATCCTGCTTAACATTAAACCCTCAACCTGGACTCTCCTTCCCTCCCTCCCTCTCCGCATTCCCACTCTCCCTCCACCCCTCTCTCCCTCCACCCCCCTTCTCTCCCTCCCGCAGACGTGCAGCACGTGAAGCGCAGAGACATCGTGCTGAAGAGGGAGCTGGGCGAGGGGGCCTTCGGGAAGGTCTTCCTCGCGGAGTGCTACAACCTCAGCCCCACCAAGGACAAGATGCTGGTGGTCGTCAAGGTAACGAGCGGCGGAACCCGCTACCCGCGCTTCGCTCCTGGGGGGGGGGGGGGGTTGGGGTTGGGGGCGTCGCATCACCCCCGCCCTGGTTAATCCCAGTCCAGTTCAAGCCAGCCTGTGCTCACTGGGGTTACCAAATCTGGGGTCGATATGGAAAGAGGCTTTAGTTCCACTGAGATCAGTAGAGCCGCCTAATGATCCCTGCTGTCTTCATAAGTCACCCGCCTAATATTTGTCTTATGGAGTCCACAGGGTCTAAAAACATCATCTTTGAGAAAGGTTGTTTCAGGTTATCCTGCAGGGTCTGGGATATACATCATCGGCCGATGTACCGCGAACGCGTCCTAAAGATCCGTTTACAAAATCACACCCATGGCACCTGTTAAATCGACGCTACTGTAGTTTTTGAGTAACCATCTTCATTTAAAAAGAAATTGGAAACAAATGTCTTTTCATTTATTTGAAAAAGCTTGATTGTGTGAGCATTCATTTACCGCTGAGATATATAAAATGTCTGTTTTCTAATCCGTATATCTAACGTGGAGTTTAGATGAGCCTGTGACATTTCGAGTGTACCCCCCACGTTACAGCGGGGGCCCGCAGTTTACAGACGTACTGCCTTACAAAAGTCCCAAAAAAAGTCATTTTCACGTCCATGTATTTCCCCCTGTCCTGAGTCGGAGGTAGCGGTTGTGGCGGTCTCTCTGTCAGCCGCGCGGTTTGCTTAATTATTGGTAATGGATCGAGACCCCGCGCGAGCAGATGCTGCGCGAGACAGCGCAGAGCCGGCTAGCCGTGACGCGAGCTGGCGGATTCATTAGTCTGAAAGAAAAATGAAACGTTTCAGGGCCAATAAAACATCCAGAAGCAGCGCGTTCAAATTTACAACCCCAAAAACGAGGAACGTGTTTATTCCAGTTATTTATTTATTTATTTTCAGATTCCAGATTTTTTTTTCTGATTCCAGGATTTTTCAGATCCTGCCTTCTGCCTTCAGAAGCTTCTCCCTAATGGGGGTGCTGAAGGCTGTCACCACGGTTACCGTTTCGCGGAAGAAGACCCGCCACATTGGCTTCAGCCGCACCACACACTTACCTTCATTTACTCATCGGTTTCTATTCGACGAAAGCCTCGGCCCCGCTGTCACCCACATGCAAATCAAACACTTATGAGGGCATGAGCGGGTCAATTAGATTTTTGAGCAAGATGCTATTAGACGTGGCCGCGCTCGATATGAGTGAGTTTCTTCAGGATTCGGCCTGGAATTGAATTTGAGGACTGTAGCATGCCTAACCAGCCGCAAAGCCGAAATAACACATTATCGGCGCATCGGCGTCGACCCACGGATCGCTCCCTGCCCCGGCTCGATCGAAACGATCGATATGGAGTTTGACGTATTAAATTGGTTCGGAGAAGCTGAAGTAAGAGATGTCGCCCCGGCGCGGTTGCGCTCGGGTAGAGGAAGCGCCAGCGCCCGTTTCAGGTAATCATCGGGTGTCAAACGAAAAATATTAACGTTACGTTTAGAGATGTCTCTGCGAGCCGCCAGGGGCGTGCGGAAAACATCACGGATTTTTGAAATATCATCGGCGCCGCGGAGATAAAGAGAGCTGTGATGGGTGCTCCTTGCCTTAGCGCTGTCTAAACACGGTGCCGAGGGGCATCCTGGGATACGTGCAGAAAATGCAGGGCTGCAGTCAGCCTGTGGAAAAAGAGGACGGAGGGGGGAGTGACTGTGATGAAGATGGAGATGATGATGGTGCTGGTTAGGGGGGTGATGGTAGCGGTGAGATTGAGGATGATGCGGTGGTGATGAAGATGACTGGTGATGACACACTGACACATTATACACACTGACACACTATACACACAGACACACTGACACACTGGGTGAGATCGTCGCATTCCCAAAGGGGCATGGTGATGCACAGGGGGAGAGGTGGGGGGGGGGGTGGTTGTGCTGTCACACCTGTGAGGAGGGAAGCAGACATTCCGGGGGGGGTGTGGTGGGGTTGGTGGGTTGGGGGGGGCGCTCCTGTACAGGTGCTCATGGAGGACAGCGCGCAGGAGGAATAGAAGGACCCGGACAGGGATGGCTGCCCGGCCATCTGCTGCTCCGGAGCCTCAATCCATCTAAATCTGCGCCAGTCCGGGGGGCCCGGCTCTCCGGGGGCGTGTAATTAATACCAGGCCACGCCACGCGTCCCTGCAGCTCAGCGGCACAGGGCCGGGAGGAGAGGCTCGGGGACAGGGACCCCCGAGCTGGATCTTACCCTGGAGCTAAGCAGCCCGCCTGGTTAGCCCACAGCTCTGACTCTCCCCTGCAGAAAGATCCCGTGCGATTGGGCGAGCGCCGTTGCAAAAGTCACACGCACCAATCGCTAACCGGTCACTAATGACCGGGCATCAGTCGCGCTCACCAATCACTGACCGGCAGTTATGACCAATCGGCAATTACGAACACGATGTTAGGTGTTCCGTAATCACATTTGCAATCTCCAATAACCCATTTCCTGCAGCCGATCTCCAGTGTGGACTACAGCGCGTCCGGAGGGTGCTTTAACACCGCTCCCTGCATGCGGGTTGTCCCACGCAGACCGCTGGCTTCAGGGGCACTGGAACCCGCTCTCCGGAACCCGTGTGGAAAACACTGAAGCACTGTCAATAAAGTAGACTTCCTGAATTATATTGGCCAAAAGTAGTTAGGGGGCTACAGGTGGCAGAGAGATAATGGTGAAGGATCTACACTTGTGACTGAAGATTTGCTTCCCAGTTGAGGCTCTGCTCTTCACTCCAGCAATACTACTTTACACAGGTTGCTTAAGTCTAATATCCAACTGTGTGAATGTACCAAATGTAGAAACATGTACGTTGCTCTAAATAAGTTTCTATTTTGCAGATGCTGTAAATAAAATAATGGTTTTGCCTGTCATGGAGTCAAAGCCCTGAGCGTGGGCATGCGCAACACAACGGAAAGAGCGATGGATAGGCTCACGTCGACCTTCAGAACCTCACCTGAGGGCTTTACGGCTGTAACGGGCTGAAGAGAATGCTAACGCGATACGAAGCCCGGCGCGGAATCGTGGATATCACACGCCTGTGCGGAACTCGCTCTTTCTTTTAATTGGGAGGAAGGGGGTGGGGGGGGGATGTGGGTGGGTGTCTGCATTTAAATTTCATCGGTGAAGCCCGCGCGACGATGTCACGCTCATTACTGAGAAACACCTGGAGCCGTTGGCTGGAAAGGAGCCCGGAGGAAGAATGCTAATCCGCCAGCCGCCGGACCGTCGTTTTTCTCTTCCTAGCCGCTTTTCAGATGTTCAAAGCAGTGCGATATCGGCTTCTAGTTCGGCGGTGTGCTAGCTGTTTTGGAATACCTCTGCGATTCGGGCCAAATAAGGAGGGCGCGTCGTGACGTCTGTCTGGAAAGCGCTTCTCGTCTCTCTGCTCTGCTCTCGCTCGTTCTCGCTCTCCTCTCTCTCTCTTCTCTCTCTCTCCCTCCTCTTCTCTCTTCTCTCTCTCTCTCTCCTCTTCTCCTCTCTCTCTCTCTCTCTCTCTCTCTCTGTCTCTCTCGTGTCCCCGGTTTGCCGCCGTCGAGGCCCCGCCAGGGCACGGCGAGGGCGCACGCAGCGTTCCGTTCAGGAGCCCGTCACAGACTGTGCTCTGCTCACGCTCCGGCTGAGTAATTTAGGTCCCATGTGCGTCTCGCGCTACACACACAGACACAGACACACACACACGCACACAGAGACACACACACACACACACACACACACGCACCTACACACACGCACACACGCACACAGAGACACACACACAACACACACACCACACACACTACACACACACACATACACATGTACACAGAGACACACACACACACACACACACACACACAAACTCAGACACACACACATATACACACACACACACGTTTGCGCACACACACTCCAGAGCAGCAGGTGTCTAGAGAATCCAAAAATATGCCTGCGCTAGTTATTTTTTTTCTTTTTGTTACAGATGAAAGGATAATTCATATAATTTATAAATTATTTCCACAAACATGCACCCTGACTCATACACCCACATACATTTTGCTACCACCCACTAAGACAGTGTTTTGTTCCAGGTCACATTTCCTCTGCTGCACCACCCCTGTCCTATAGGGGGCGCCCTGTGCGAATAAGCGCACCCTGAGGCTTAACCCGTTCCCTGGTTTTCCAGACCCTCAAAGACCCCACGCTGGCGGCCAGGAAGGATTTCCAGAGGGAGGCGGAGCTTCTCACCAACCTGCAGCACGAGCACATCGTCAGGTTCCACGGCGTGTGCGTGGACGGCGACCCGCTCATCATGGTGTTCGAGTACATGAAGCACGGAGACCTCAACAAGTTCCTCAGGTACGGGCGGAGCCTCAGGCGAAGGGGCAGAGATGGGCGGAGCCAAGGGCGGGGCAAGGGCAGGTCCTGGGGTTTGGGCAGGGAGGAGGGGTTTACAGCAGAACCTCAAAGATACGTACAGGAATAGTGGGATGTTTGGAAATCTGAAATGTTTGAAAACAAAGTCAGTTTAAATTTGCCTACACTACACATGCTTACCATATTTTTTAAATGGTCTGCTCTCATTTTGCAGCTATAAATCTTAGTTTAAGACAATAGCCAATAATCAAATGGGCAGTAAGTGGGACAAGTGATCTGTCATATATACTTATGTATTCTTTCGGGCTCAACAACAAATGGCAATGTATGTGTTGTATGGTTACGCACACCAGACAATGCGCTCGAAACTGAGGACAAAGGCGGAGTGCATTTTACTGATCCCTGCTGTGAAGAGAGGGAGAGCAGTATATAATGAAAACAATGAAGGATAAAGTGCCGGGCGGCTGTGAGTTGTGAAGATGGCGGAGCGGGACTTGGCAGGCTCGGTGTCTCGGGCTGAGGTCCGCGAGCTCCATTACACGGCGGCATTGATCGGTGACGGGGAGGGGCAGAGACGTGGTCCTTACTCCTGAACTTTGGCCATTAAACTTCATTATGTGGGCGGGGCTTCGGGCCACTGACAAGCGAAGTCTGAAAGCCTTCGTTTACGAGCGTCTGCAAAAGCTTTTCTGGTGGGCCCAATACATCAACCCGAGAGGCCTTCACCGGCTGGCTGTTTGGCCGAGCAGTCTCTGGGCTTCTTTCGACGGTCTCGGCATGGTAGATTCACAATGCCGGTGAATGGAGGAAGGGCAAGGCAGTACTCCAGGGACATTATGGTCCTCAAGGCCAGTAGTACTGATCGCTTTCATGGTTACCCTCTAACCAGGGACTGATTTAGACTTGGGACACCCGGTGAGTGGAACCTCTGGCAAATCAATGACATCACTCACTCAATCAATCAATCAATCAATTTACTACCAGGTAGACAAGAAACCTCAGGGGCCTTGAGGACCAGATCTGAATGTCCCTGCATTGCTGCCCTTATATATGAGAGGAGTACCAGAGGCCCTTTCTGTAGTTTAGGCATATTTGAAGTGTGAATGCCTGTAGCACTGATACCGGGATTCACTTTAAACTTTTGGTAGAAAGTTGTCTGTCCCTTGTCTCCTGAAGGTGGTTTCTGTTAGATCTGTCAGTTTGTTTGTCTTTGTCTGATTGGCTCTATATTTATCTTCATTAAACGAACGTGAGCTGAATGGGGGAATGGCACCGAGCTCTCGGGGGTTCATGGGGGTTTCGGGGGAAGGCGTGTCCCAGAGCGCCGCGCCCTCGGCTCTGTCTCGGGGAGGCCCGCGGCGGGCCGCGAACCCGCCGCGCCCTTTCATTCGCCGTCCCTGCGCCTCCTTTAATTTCCTCCTGTAATCACGGCGAAGCGAAAGAACTTTGGCGGAAAGTGATGAAATTCTTTCGCGAGAGGCTGCAAGAGAAGGGAGACTCTATACGTGCGTCTGCTCTGCCCTTCTACGGATTTCCGGAGGGGGGCGGGGGGGGCGGGGGGTTGGGGGGGGGATGCTGATCACGCCTCTTAATTAACCGTGCCGTGCAGAAACTCTGTGCACCCCCGGTACACCGGCTCCCTCTCCCGCCCCCAGAGAGCCTGTTCGCTCGCAAAGTCAGCGGGAGGATGGCGAAGGGGGGGCTCTGTTTGCCCATCGCTGTTCCCTCGCCAAAAATGTTTGCTGTAGCAGAGCTGTGGTCTTCTCACCCCTGATTTGAGCACCGGGGTCGGGCCTGGTGACGGCCGTGGCCTAAACTGAGATAATATATGCGGAAAGGCTGAGCCAATAAAAAACAGCGGTTGGTTATTTTCCCGCTCAATCGGTAGGTCATAGAGGACCTCCAGTCACATAGCAACCAGGCTCAACTTTGTGATCCCAGTCTGTGCGTGCTTATCTCATTTAAGAGCACGGTTTTCACCAAGCCTTTTCATGGCTGCCTGAATAAGTGAGCGGAATGGAAGGCCAGTTTCTAGTGTTGACAAAACCCCACGGTGTGGAATAACCAGTCCCATCAAACCGCCAAAACACCCCTGCTCACTCCAGTACAGCCCAGGAAAGCGGATTACATTTCCCTCCCTCCCGAAAATTGCAATTCCAAACATTTTTCTTCTTGGTATAACAGGGGTGTCCAGTGTAATCCAAGAAGGGTTACACTGGACACCCCTGTGGTGTAGGCTTTGGATCTAGCCCAGCCCAGCATTCAACTAATCTGTTCACGACCAGTAATGTTCAAGAACCAATTATCAGTATCGCACCAGGTATATTAGTGCTGCAGTAGAACACCAGCCTGCAGCCACACCGCCCTTTCCGATTGGACGCTCTGCAGTCCAAGAACGGCAAATTATACAAGTTGATAATAATTTTTTTTTAATGCTAATGCTATAAAGTGCCTGTGTGATATCTCCTCATGCCAGGTTTGATGCCTGTGTCTAATCTTGAAAGCTGACCCACAACCCCCTGTCCCACAAAATAGCAGCGTAACGAACCGAGACGCCGGATGCCGAAACCCCCCCCCCCCCCCCCCCGTGTGCTAACGATGCGAGCGGCTGCGGCGGCTCCCCCCCGGCCAGGCGCTCGGAGTCCGTCATCCACCATTCCAGGCGACGGACCCGAGCCTCACCCCTGGCGCTTCCGCACAATCCCCGCATATCTCCGAATAATTACACGCGGAACGATCGACGCGCAACTGCGCTGTCCTTCCTGCGAACCGCTTTGCCATTTGGAAAAAAAGAGAGGAAGAAAGAAAGAAAGGGAGGAAGAAAAAACGTCCGTATTGGTGCCGTGGGCCGGAGGTCCGGGGAAGGCTGTGATTAGTGAATTATTCCCCCTCAGAGGAGCGGGTGTCGGAGGGAAAACGGAGGCGGATTGGCTGTTTATAGCCTGTTTTCGCCAGGCCTGTTGGGGGGGCTGGCAGCACTCCCCCGCTTATGGAGGAGTACAGGTGGAGGTTGAGGTTTGGGGGCTTAAAGTGTGAGACGGTGAATTGCCGGCTGTGAAGCCCGGCGCGCACTAGTGGAGAGAGAGAAGAGAGGAGAATATAGAAGGGAAGCGAGGAGGAGAAGGAGGAGAGAGAGAGAGAGAGAGAATAAAAGAGAGCGAGAGAAAAAGAGAGAGAGTGCGCCGTGTCAGAAATGCAGATTCATCAGTGTGCCTCCGTCAGGGAGGTGGGCCTGTGATTCTGCTTGAGACCTGGACAGAGAGTTACGACGTCTGGTTATGGGTTCGATTCCCTGGCGGGGTGTCGTACCGTCGTGTACCAGCTACTTAACCCAGATTGCTTCAGTAAATATCCAGCTGTATAAATCGATTGCGTATAAAAAAAAGAATGTAAGCTTTGTAAGCCCCTCTAAATAAGAGCGTCTCCTAAACGGTTAATATGTAAATGTTAATTCCGTTCAGGTCAGGTTGACTTGAGTAAAACGAGTCATAATAAGTACTACCCTGTAGGACAGTGGTTCTCAGACTGGGGGACCACTGGGTATTCTCTGCGAACACCCAGTCGTAGAAACAATTAATCTTCCGGGAGAAATAAAAGATGACCCGAAACCTCCCACAGAGCATTCCTATTCCGTCCCTGCAATAGTCAAACTCCTTGCAACCTTGCAATCTTGCATCTGGATTCATTCGATCGACAGTTGCTGCCACAGCTGAAATATCGCAGGCGGCATTTCGTTGTGCGCCGTCCACATTGCTGGATGTGCTCTTTTGGCACAACAGCAGATACATAAATTTCCCCACATCCAATGAAGATTCAGTGCACTGAACAGCACCTTTTAAGCTATGCTTCATACTCAAAATGCGATTAGAAGGCAGTCCCATTCGCAGATTGCGTAATTAGCTGTAGCCTTAGTAAATAAGACGTTAATTTCACGCAGACTGCATACACACCAGCGTACCCTCATCAGGCTGCATTTTGTGCTGTGAGTTTTATGTATGTAAATGTGGCCCTGAGTGATGAAACTAGGTGGACGCATTGGCGTTGCCATCCTGAGACCAACTATGAACCACAAGGTGGCGCTATGCAGCTCAACTATTTTTTAAAAATGAAAAGGTTCTCTAAAAAATCGGATTTTTTCTAGACATTTGATGCTTGCCAGGCTGACTAAGCACCTCATTAGGGGAATATGGAGATGTATGTTTTTTGCATTTGCCAGTGTATTCCATTTAATTCCATAAAAGGTTTTATTAATTGCTTAATTTTGTTCCTTACATTTGTTCGCACAATGCAGGTTTGGATCGTTATCATTTGCTTTGTTTTAGAATTTCTCATTATCAACTAAATGGTTAGTTTTAGTGGCCATGTGTCTATTAACCTTCACCAATTATGATCCTATTGTTTCACCTCAGTCTTTAATTTTTTACCTCTCTTTTCATAATGGTTTGTAATATTCGCACCATGTGAATATGGGACCTCTATTCTTCATGGCATGCATAGAAATTTCTGGCATAATGCGGCTTATGAGGGTAAAGAATCCCCCAGAACACCAAAAGAGCAATTAAAAAAATGATCAGCTTGTTAAAATTCTGGGACTGCATTTGTGGCTGAAACAAAAACCAGCGAACACAGGGGCCCCCCAGGTGATATCCTATAACCACTGCTATAGGATATCACCTTTGTGAATCCCTGTTTCTCCTTGGTCATAAAAATATACACAGCATTTCCTTTTTTTTTTTTTTAAACACGCATCACCCAGATTTTTACATTTTCTCTCTGTATCGAAAGCCCGCTTGTACCAGATGAGTCTGTCACATCGCTGCTGTGCTCCCTGCTGATTTAGGAGAGCGCAGGCTAGCGCAGGCTAGCGCAGACTAGCGCTTTTCCTCTGGAGTGAGAGACGGCGGCCTCTGCTTCTTTCCTCTCCGTGTTTGAGCCCGGGCCCGGGCCGCTCCCTCCTCTGGTGGGTGACGGTGGGGTGATTGTTTGGCCCTGGGCTGCGGAATTCAGTGCTTCCCCCTCGGTCGTGTGCCTTATCCAGGCATGCGGTGGAAGAAGCTGATGGGGAACCTCATTCTCCATATCAGGAAGCTCTCACTCCATTCCAGAATCCCCCAAGGGTGACTGTTCTACTGGGTGATACCTGTCAGAATGCTGGAAAAAACAATGCATATCGGGTTCATCTCTGGACGGATTTCTCATGGGAAGGAACCCAAAGTATAATGGCAGTTACAGTCGCCACAGGCAACCGGCAAGGACCCCTGCTGCTTCTTCCATCTGCTGGACTGAACTCATATACCGATACGCTAATGACCCCTTGGCTTTCTGCCTGTGCCGCACATATTGCAGAACACAGTATAGATCCACATAAGCCGCTTACGGTTGGGGCTAAACAGTTCTGTCAGGGGGCCATTTTTTTGGCTCAGTTGCCCATGCCAAAATTTAAGATCATTCTGAAGTATGGTGAGGAAATGTGCTGTTGATGCCATATGAATGGAAATGGCTTGGAGGTTCATGTTGATGTATGTCATTAAGGGAAATGTTTAGCTCAGAGAATTACGGAGAAAGCATACGTCGCGTATCTTAATTTATTTAGTCGTCTTTTCACAGAGCACCTGGCATAGAGCAGAGATGTGAGAAAACATGCAAAATTCACGCAATGGGTTTTTGAAGCATGGCGGCAACATCTGGAAAATTTTAGAGTTGATTGAATAAAAACTCCTGAGGAGACGGTTGGTTATTGGTAAAGTTGGAGGGCGTCTGCTCCGTGTCCCAAAAAAATCTCTCCAAACCTTCCCACAATTCACTCCGTTTTCTTTGCTGTACAACATATTCTATTGCTTATATGGAAAGGTGGGAAACCAAATATACGGGACATGATCATATTACTGGTCTTGTTTCATCAGTTACAAAAGTTTATTTCCTAAATTATTGCCTGGGGGGAGGTGTTAGGGGCTCTGACGCCTGGCAGATAGGGGAGGGAATTGCTTATCTGATGGGGGTGGGCTTCTTTCACTGGTCTCATAGCCGGGGGCTATTTTTTGGGAGGAGGGCAATACATTCCCAGTCTTCATCATAAAGAACAAATGAAGTCATTGTTTACGTCAAAAGTAATTTCCCAAGAGCATTACAGAAAACCCCAACAGGAATGGCTGCGAAGCACGTACAGTCGCAAAGAGCTAGCCTGCGCGAGAGACGAATGTTAGCGAACATTCCCTCAATGAACAGAACACGGGCATAAGTGTACGCGGTGTAGACGTGACAAAGCATTTTAATTACAAACACAAAAGCAAAGAAGAAGAAAAAAGAGTGAAAGAGAGTGAATGTGCGATCGGCCTGGTGGAGTCTGTGGGCTATGGATCCAGGGCCAGGAGGCGGCCACGTTCTCAGAAGAGCGGCCATGGATCTGCACGCGGTGTTCTGCTGAACAAGCGCGACGATGATGAAGCGAGCGCAGCAGGGGATGCGCGTGGAACGCAAACCGTAACACGTCCTACCGATCTCCCGGTCTAAACTTTGATCCAGTCCTCAGAGGAGTCACCCACGGTCCTCGGCTGTGGCTTCCGAGCTGGAACGCTCCGATTCTTGAATGGGTTGCGTAACACGTCGTTCTCGCAAAAAAATATTTTCCTCTGAGGTAGCGGGGCTTCACTTTCTTCTTCGCCCACCAGATGCCGCGTCGGCAATTCACAGGCGTCGCCCACGCGAAGGAAGACCGCGTTTTCCGCCATGAAGGAATGCGCCCTCGTCATGCGTAACGTGTGGGAGACCTAAGACTACGAACAGGGATGGCGTTGATCTCCATTTCCTTTATTCTGTCAGATTACAAAAGTCTCAAAGTTAGTTTCAGATGAGTTCATGTAACGCCAAAAGGGTGTGATTGGAAACCGAGCGGCCGCCAAAGCCATTTTAGCTCCGTGACTAATGGTGATGCCTGGCATCTTGATGCCGGATTATCTCTGAGAGCGTGTGGCGCATTTTCAAAAGTTTTGACTTTTATTTAAAGTTAGGAAACCTAGGTTTTTATTTTCTGCTCAGCGTGTGGCTGTGAATTGAATATTGACTGACAGAGCAACAACACAGCATTTCTGGCACTGAAATATTTAGCAGTCGTATGGAAAATGAATTGAATTGCTGACTGAGTGAGTTTGCTTACTTGGAACCTTTATGATTTTGGGCTCCTTTTCATCTATGTGACATGCTGGTTCAATGATGTGGTGATACGTGTTCTGTCTAGGCTATCCGGGCTAGGGGAGTGGGAGGCTGCTTGGGAAAAGAATTGTAATATAAAAGATTATGAAAGGTAAAAGCTATGAGGAAAGACTTAAGATGCCTAACCTGTTCAAGCTTAGTAAAAGGAGACTCGGGGGTGATTTGATTGAGGCTTTTAAAGGGGATCAACAAAGTAAACTACAAGAGATTCTTCAGGTTGAGTTCTGTTAGTAGGACAAGGGGACATAAATGGAAATGAGCAAAAGGTAAATTCCATACAGACATTGGGAAGAGTTTTTTCATGCAGAGAGTAGTCAATGTGTGGAGTAGCCTGCCAGGTCACGTAGTAGAGGCAGAAACTCTGGGCATTTTCAAGACTAGGCTTGATGCAGTGTTAGATACTATCTAGCTTGTAGGTAATCAGAGCACTAATTTAGTCAGGAAAATGGCGGGCATTGTTGGGCTTGAATGGCCTGTTCTCGTCATTATGTTATGTCATGTTATGCTAATAAACCATCACCCTGTTTTGTGAAATGATACACACCACCCCTCTTGAATTAGAAATGACATTTCGAGGCAGAGTCGTGTTGGTGATGATGTGATTTCATAACTGTATTTGTGTGCGTATTTGATGAGTCGCTGTCCCGTTCCAGAGCTCACGGCCCGGACGCCATGATCCTGGTGGATGGGCAGCCCCTGCAGTCGAACGGGGAGCTGGGTCTGTCCCAGATGCTGCACATCGCCACGCAGATCGCCTCCGGCATGGTGTACCTGGCAACCCAGCACTTCGTGCACCGCGACCTGGCAACCCGCAACTGCCTGGTGGGCAATGGCCTCCTGGTGAAGATCGGCGACTTCGGCATGTCCAGAGACATCTACAGCACCGACTACTACCGGGTGAGTGAGCGCTCTCTCTCTCTATCGCTCTCTTTTTCTCTCTTTCTCTCTCCATCTCTCGCTCTGCCTTTCTCTTTCCATCTCTCTCTCTCTGTCTCTCTCTCGTTATTGAGTGGCACACAAAACAGCAGGGTCAAGGGTCATCTGAACATCTTTTCATCCTGTCACACTTGTGGTTTTCATTTATTGTACTTGTTGTTTATGTTCAAATTTCAAATAAATTTTCACTTATTTCTATCTTCATCTCAAAATAGATTTTTGAGATGACTTATTTTGGCTTGCCCAATTAGTAATGAATAAACTTTAGGCTGTGTGCATATCTTGTTATTTGAATGTTGCTGCTTATAGAAATAACTTAAATTCTAGAACATTCTGTGCTATAATTTACCTCGTTGTTTCGTTGTTGTACTGTGGTATGCCAGAGTGTGCAGTGTTCTGATCCTCTATGTGGAAATGGCATTATTTGCATTTTTTATTGTTTGTTACAGCAGCTGTGATGAAGCAGGGTTTCAGCCCCTGCTCATTAAAACTGAACTGGATCTCTGTGTGTGATGTGCTCAAGCTGAGGTTTTTTAAAATATATATATTTATGTTTCCAACTTTTCTTTAAAATATGTTTGTTGAATATGTGACATACTCTATTTTGGAGAGACCAGGCTGGTATGCTCTGCTCACATGTTATTTTTTCATAGTAGACAACAGAAGTAAACACCCAAGTGCTACGAACTAGAGGTCAACCGAAGCTGATATCAATGGCAGCATTTAAGTGAGCAAGGAGGCCGATCAGCCAATATCTGCCGATTATATCTATGTGTCTTACTCACAATGAAGGAAGGTGGAAAATTCCAGGTGTAAACTGCATGTGAGAAATGAGAATTCGCCCCAGGTTCTGTACCTAAATGAATTCTGCAAAATGTCATCTTCAGGTCAAATGATGTCTTCTATTTTAGACACACTTGTCTCGGAGAAAATTGTATATGACTTCCGCGACTGACGGTAATGATTACAGATTTTATATAATCAGCCTAATACTTGCCTGAATAGGCGGAAAAATGAGGCCAAGAAGAAAAGGTTAACTAAATTAATATCAATGTAATTTTTTAATGACCCATAAAAAATTGGACAGTTGTCCAAATTTATCATGCTTACGGAGACTGATATGCAAACTTGAATAACCAGGATGCCTTAACCAAATTCAAACAAATGACTTATAGCTAAGTGGTTGTGACAGACCTGACATACTGTATTTCTCGACTATTAGTCTAGATTTGGGTTCTAAATCTGATCTGTGTGGGAAAAGAAAAGAAGAAAAAGACCGTTGAACTGGCCAAATGCATGATAGCGCACTCATAGGAAGACCATTTTTA
Source organism: Anguilla rostrata (assembly GCF_018555375.3). Lineage (NCBI taxonomy): Eukaryota > Metazoa > Chordata > Actinopteri > Anguilliformes > Anguillidae > Anguilla > Anguilla rostrata. Next base: position 11,047,608 of record NC_057948.1, read on the forward strand.
ATATTATGTCTAACAATGCAAATTTTTAAAAACAATCTAGCTGGAAAATAATATAGCCATATAAACAACTATGGTTTTTGTTAGAACTGTGCTTGTTGCCATTGGCAAGCTAGGCAGCACAGCTGTAGAACAATGGATGTGGTATGAAAATAGACATGATACACTGATTTATTTGTCGTTACATTTACATTACATTTATTTAGCTTTTATTTAGGCTTTTATCCAAAGCGACGTACAAAAGTGCATTTCATGGTCATGGACAACTACAGAACACAGGTTCAATAAGGCACGGTACTCATTTCGTACAGTTATTTCTAGCCAAGTACACAGTTCAGTTCACACAGAGAACACTATTCTGACCTAACTTATGCCAAGCCAAACCAGGGAGAAGAACAAGCTACAATATTAGGACAAAAACAAATTACCAAAAGTGCTAGAGCGGGGGTATGTGTAACATTTACTTTTTGCAGACACTCTTATCCAGAATGACTTGCCTAAGTGTTTGCATTAAGGTTGAGTTAGTATGGATAGCACTGCATTCTAGCCATCTTGATTTATTAGCTATATTATGTTGTAATATGTAAAGAAGGATAGCATAGCTAACTTAAGAGCCTCCCTGACTGATTTCAGCAAGGTAGCTAGCCAGATGGTTAAACATGCTGTCAAATGCATCGATAGCTAATGACAGCTAAGAAGTTGCTGACAGCTGAACTGTGCAAACTCATGAAGCTTTCAATGTATTTGGACTCTGTCAACTCAAGGGTGGTATTTGGTCTACTTTATTAATCTTAATATTTTATGACAATAGATTATGTTTTCTGAACAGTCAGTGTCACGTTAGCTATACAAGGTAGCTAGTAAACTAATCATGCCTGGGATTCTGTGTACATTGCACACGGATGAACGTGTTTGACTGTTTGCAAGTGCTGCAGTGTCAAAATATGTTGCTAATACTTTTACTGATCCCAATGAATGGATTCTGACTAATTTTAAGATTTCCTATATTATTCAACTGACATGAGATGTTTCAGTGGGGTTTCAATCACAGCCTGCTGTGCTTTGTTTGTGTCAAAATGAAGAATGCTCCACAGTCATGCAGTGCAAATGACACCTGTTTCCACAACAGAGGACATGCTTGTGCAGCAAACTGTATAATCAACATTCGTGCCAATTTGTTACTGATTGCATGCAGACTTCAGTATCAGGCCAGTTGATTGGCTGACCTCTGCTGTGAACCTGCCTGCCTTCACTGCAAACAACAAAACATAGCGACTCCGCTGGCATTAGGGGTACTGGGGTGGGCTTCAAAGAGCTTCTGCGGAAATACGTCCCCATAATTCATCATGCTACATTCTTACAGATGAAACAAATTCCTTAAAACAGTCCAGATTCCTTTAAGAACTTAAAGAAGGAAAAAAAAAAAAAAACAGACTCTTTCTTGCTTGGTAAGGGCTCCCAGGGTCCATACAGTATCTGTGGCATGTGGATGTTATTAATGGTCTTTCTTTAAACCTTAAATACAGCCCATAATTACTAGGCAGGAAGTAAGTTACATTTATTCAAACTGTCACCCGATCCATTCTGGGGAGCCTGTTTCCCGTGCGCTAATGCCTCCCCTTGCACACTTTGCTTTAATGGTCCTGCAGGGTGGGGATTGATCCCTGCTGCACGCTACGCAGCACTATTAGGCACACTGATTTATTAAAAAATCTAACCTGAGCACACTTGCACACACACACACACACACACACGTTCATATTGCTATACTTGTGAGGACTTCCCATTGTCTTACATTCATTCTGTAACCCTAACCCTAACCCTAACCCTAAGTCCTAACCCTAAAACAGCCTCTTGAACTTGTGGGGACCAGAAAAATGTCCCCACCTTGTGTAATTTTCCTTATCTTTCTATCCTTGTGGGGACATTTCTCACAAAGATAGTAATACATGTCCACACAAACACTCACACAGACCCACACACACACACATTAGTGCATACACATACACTTTGTAAGACTATTCTCGGATTCTGCTCTTGTGACTAGCGTGTGAATGATATTAAATGATATATTTTCAGCATGAAGGATTAAAACAAACACTTTTACCTCGTAAAAGGACATTATTTGGCCTGACTCGGTTTATTCTGTTTTTTTCTGACACTTCATTTTAAATAAGCCATTAGTAATGCACTGAAACCTGTCAAAGGTGACCACCCAGGGCAGAAATGAAAAATGGCTGCCGTGTGCAGGTGACCTTCAAACACATGTGAGGGCAAGGCAGCGTTCGACCAACACCCATTTCCTCTGCAATTTTCCGAGAGCCTTTGTCTCCATCAACTTTTCTAACCGCTGATTATTTTTGCAGTGTCAGCATAACTGGCTTGTGACCACGATTTTACATCCAGAGGTAGTAGCTTTCACAGATTATAAATAAGATCTCCAATTTGGGAACGATGATGGTAGCACATCCTTAAATACTGTAGCGATTGACTCGAGTCAGAGACCAGGCAGATCTGGGATGGCTCTCATGATTTTTTATTTGTATAGCAGAGACCATTTTAAGACCAGAATACAGGAGAAAAATGACCGAGGGGTGTCCTCTGCCTTTGTAATCCCATGTACAGCTAAACACACATTTACAACACACGCAAAGCAACAAGGGATAGCTATGACACAAGCTAACGTTAACAAACAAGGCAGCGCACAGAACATTAGCCAGCCAGCGGCTAGTGGTGTGCAGGTGACCGTAATGCAAAGGTAATATATAGAGAAAAGTGCAAGGGAGTTCCAGTGGCCATCATGGAACGGAGACGTAGGTGAGCACCATGACAGGTTTCACTGGTTTTTTGTAAATTAGTCTGTAAATATGTCTGTATTGTTAATTTAGTTCCCTTACTTAGTAAAGTTCAGTTACTCCTTTTACCTTGGTCTCTTTGACTAGTTTTTATATTCTGATTTGAGAATAGTTAACTAATGCTTCATTATTTATTAATATTTTAGTCAAACTTCATCCGCCGACCTTATAAACCCTTATAACCCTTTCCTGCAGTGCTTAATTTGGGTTCCTCAAGAAGATGTACACCCATGCACACACACACATGCATGCACACACACACTCTTACACAAACTAGCATCATGAGCTTAGTGCTGTCACTGTGCATAAGTGCAGAGATGTATTGCTCGGATAAGGGTTTCGAGCAGTGTAGCCCAATGTTTCCCACAAACATTTTGTAAGATTGAAACCCAGCTTCAGCGGTACGGATAAGCGGGAATAATGAAGTGGTCAGCAGCCGTACAACACTGAGGTGTTCGCTGGAAAAGGTGCTGAGGCTGTGTTTGGCTTGCTTGGTATTTGGACGTGAGACTTTCAGAGAAAACTAGAATCAGAACTCAAAATTGCTGTCGACAGTGCTGTTGCTATGCTAGTGTTGCTATGCCAGCTTCCCTCTGGACCAAAGAGAAAACACCCAGTGCAGTAAGCCAGGAAGGGGAAGGGGGGGGGGTGGGGGGGGGGGTGTTGTGTGGGGGGGCTTTGCCATCTTTCGGAATGAGCCATTAAACTGAATTTTTGACTCACTGCGGTCGTTAAAGATCCCAAGGCACTGATTAAAAAGAGAGGGGAGAGTGTTTCCGGTGTTCTGGCCAAATTCCCAATATGGGTTTCTCAACCTGGCTACCTAATCATCTTCCAGTTTAATTAATTTGATTATCTCCCTCTCCACCTCACATGCAAAATGACCACCTCATCGCAGTGTTAGGGGCAACACATTGGCGGTTCCCCAACGTTCATAGTAAAGCAGTTTGAGATGCTTGAAATGCACTATATAATTAAAAAAAATGTGTTAAAGCTTGCTGTCGTATTTTTATGAAACGTTGAACGCATTACGCCATGGCCATCATTGTTTAATTTTTAAGTATGAGTGATAGGGCCAGAGCTAACAACAGCGCCCCCTTCTGACCAGGGAGGGTGTTACTGCCCAGCCCGAATCGCCACGGAAACGAGAAAGCCGTAACCGCACCGCTCACGTCCCCTCTGCCGAGAGGTTACACGGCAACACCGCCGTCAGGTTCACATTCCCTACGCGATGATACTAACGTCTGAGGTCCCAGGAGGGCAGGGGGGTAGGGGTGGATGAGGGGCGTATGGTGGAGAGCAGCAACAGGACAACACAAGTGATAATGAAATTCTGCGGTTCCACCATCGACGCCATCGATGGTCGATTCCGCCACCCCCCACCCGACCGCGCAGCCTCCCGGACGTCCGAGCGGACCGCTAAACGTCTCGCCGTCATGGCGACGCGAGCGGGCCATTTGACGTGTGACCGCGCTGCAGGGGGGGGCGAATGGAAAGGGAGCGGGCGGGGGGGAGGGGGAGAGCACTCTAAATGATGTCACTTTAAACTATGGCGCAGTTTAACCACAGCGTCGCTGTCTGCAAACCTGGCTGACCCCGCAGACTAACCCCTGTTTAAATATGCGCTTGACATTTCAAGGCTCGTAGCCCACTCTGTCTGACTCACACAGACAGGACTTTGACCACAGCCTGGAACATTCTCCCAGGTATCTCTCTCTCTCTCTCTCTCTCTCTGTCTCAGTGAGAGATGAGCCTGGAGCTGTATTTGTTTTTCTGTAATATTTCTTAAGCCCACCCCCACCCCCCCCCCCCCACGTGGTGCAGGGGACTTGTGATCACACAGCGCAGAAAGCAGTTACGCGTGTACTGTGTTTGTCGTGTAATCGCAGGAGGCTGTGATTCCCAAGTTGGTTCCTAATGGGAAACATGGGGGATATGCCAGATTTCATCCTCTGGTGTGTGTGTGTGTGTGTGGAGGGGGAGGGCTGGCGGTGTTTTTTTTTTTCACCTGATCAAGTCTGTGACTGAATCTGTCTTCTGTGTGTGCGTGTGTGTGTGTCTCTGTGTGTGTGTCTGTATGTGTGGGTGTGTGTGTCTCTGTGTGTGTTCTTATATTTGTGTGACAGAGACAGAGAAAGAGGGGGAAAGAAGGAGTTCAGGGATACAAAGACATAAATGTATGAAAGGGGGGAGAGACAAAGTGAGTTAGAAAACGACAGGGATAGAGAGGGCGAGCGGGTGAAGAGAATCATAGGAAGTCTTGGGTTGCCATGGTGATGATGAGACATTCCCCCCCCCCCCATCAAGTTGAGCTCAAATAGAAGAACACCAACTCACAACACATTTTTTTTCTTTTTCTTTTTTGGGTTTTCCGTTTTTCTGTCTCTCATACAGCTGATTGAAAAGCCTGACCCCTACAGTGAGTGCACGCCGAGACACACACACACACACTCATACACACCTCACAGAGGAACACACACTCCTCTTTCAGCTTGTCACTCCTACTCTCACTTATTTGCTTTCTAACTAGGCGGTTGAACTCCTGAGTTTTCACATCTTCATCATAGTTACTCACAGCTGTTGGATTTGAGTAGATTTATTTATTGTTCTTTGAGGTCATTTCGGGGGTGGCAGTTTTGAGTTTAGTCAGTAATTGCGACATGAGGTCAGAGGTTCCATTTCCTGGTACGGTAGTGGGGCACTGCCAGTTGTACCCTTGAGCAAGGTGCTTTACCTAAATCACTAAAGTAAATATCCAGCTGTATAATTGGATTACATGTAAATCGTAATCGGGATCATAGCATCTGCTAATCCATAATTGTAATGTAAAAATGTTGTTGCTAAGCACAACTAATGCAAGTTGAACAGAGTACAAACCATCTCCAAGTGCCACAAGTACACAAGTACTACGGTGGCTACAGTACTAGTACTACTCAGGGGCGTCCTAAGGCGGGGGGGGGGGGAGTTAGGAGTAAAGATGATTCCAAGGGACCTGACTGAGAGGGGACCTCAAAAAATATTGTAAGATAGGATTTTCCGGGGTGGTGGGGCCCAAGGTGAGCTCTTTTCATGGGGCCTACCATCCCCGGTGGCGCCCCTGGTGCTGCTACTGAGACAGTGACAGCTGGCAGCAGCTCCGCAGCGGAGGAGCCGGTGCCGTCGCCGCGGCGATCATTACAGCTCTGGAACCGCTCCCAGTGCTTCGCTCAGTGCGTGAAGCGGTCCCCAAAGCGGCCCGAAGCCCCCGAACAGCCCGTCCCCGGGGCCATGTCCCATCCGCTCCGTAATCCGTCCCCAAGCCCTGACGGAATCCTCCGACTTTTTTTTTCTGGTTGTCTTGTTTCAGGAGGACAATGTGCGGAAATCTTCGGGGTGAATTATTTTGCTCAGGAAGTGTTAGACAGTCATCCAGTTCTTTAATCAAAGTTATTTCAGCAAATGTGGCCACGCTAAATATGAATTCGAGTGTTAATTCAAGCGGAGAGTACCGCTGTTTTACAGGAGGTTAAAAGAAAAATCCATTTGGTCAGAAACTTTTGAATTTGACATTTTAATTCAATTACCCAAGCATTCAAACAATGAACATTTTAAGTATTGGGAAAAATATATATTCCCTGAACTACAAGACTGACTGAAGAAAAATGCATCAATGTTCGCAGATCAACCATGAACACATTAAGAATAAAATGAAAAATGTTGTCCAAGAAATAGCTGACACAAAAGGCCTACAGTTTAGCCACTACGTGTTTGTGTTTCTCTGTTTGGATGACAGAACCTCCTTTAAGATTTAGCCCAGAAGATAAAACACATTAACGTTAATACAATTGTTAATAAAATAGAAATGCAAATACAAATGCGAGTGCAAATAGTTCAAAGGAAAAGAAATGTATAAAAAATTCCAGTTAAAATTTGCTGTCAAAAGTTTTGCATTGTGGTCATGCCTATTGCACTATTTGGGTGTGAGGTATAGGGTCCACTCAGTGAACTGAAGTACGCTAAATGGAATGAACAACCAGCAGAGACCCTGCATGCTGAATCCTGTAGAAATAGCCTACTTTGAAAAATCCTATAAGGAATATAACCTTTAAGTAAAATCCCAACAAATGCAAGCAGGGTGGAATTAGGCTGCTTTCTCCTAATTGTACCTGTCCAAAAAAGTTTTGCTACATCTCCATTCAAGTCCACCTAACACCCTCCAATTTGAGGCTCTCAAAACCCAAGAGCTCAGCCCTAAAACCAATCTCCTCTGTCAGCTGGTCCTGAAATTATCCGTCCCGAGTTCAGTCAATCAACAAATCAATTTCAAACCAGCACTGCAGACCGAACTCAGAGTAGAGTAATCCAAATCATGAAAGAAATCGAGCACTCCTATTTGGAACGCTGGGACACAGAGAAACTAAATCTCAACGCAAAGTGGAGCGCTACTACTGGGCCTTGAAAAGAGAATGTGAATCGGCAGAGTATTTCTTCACCTGCTTAAGCAGGGACAGATCCCGACCAGGTACAGGCTCGGTGACCACAGTCTAGCCATAGGCAGACCATAGAAAATGGTGGAAAGGAGGACCGGAGGCAGTGCACGCGGCATTGGAGCAGCAGCATTTCCCCTGAGGGGAAATTGCCCAGAGCTAGACCTGCTATCTTTTCCTGAACCCCACAAACTCATGCACACATATACACATGCGCCAACACACACATGCTCATCCAGGGATACACGCACACGTACACACCCACACACACACACACACCCACTCAGTCACACATGATAGCTGCAAAATGTAACACTGCTCTCGTCTAGCTTATTTTAAGGCCGTTTTACACTTCTAGACTCCTAGGGCCAGATGTACTAAGCCTTTTGCGACTAGTTTCGGGCACAGATATGACGCATTCTGCCCCAGAAGCATGCGTCATATGTATCCACAACCTGGTCTCATTGCCAGCTTGTCATATATTGACGCTTGGGCACAAGCCCTCAGCATCACTTTACCGACGCAGAAGGAGTTGCGTGCTGGCATCAGTTCTTGGCATCAATTCTTGACGCCCTAGGTATCTCCATGGACTTCAGTAGAAACTCTCAGCGTCTTATGTCCACGTCAAGGCTTGCCAGAAGTCCGGTTTTTGGCCGGAAGGTCCGGTTTTCAAAATATTTGCACATGTCTGGTTTGTCTGAGTAATAGACAGAAGAAATTTGGCATTATAGTTTGGCGCCCCCCCTCCCCCCCCCTTGTTCAAACTCGTTCACAATTCCAGCAGTTTGTGTTGTTTGGTTTTCGCAAATTCCCGTGTTGTTTTCATTTTATGGAGTCATTACTTTTATATTGTGTTGTAATTTTGGTTATGTGAAGATCTGGCAAGATACACTGTTCCCTTTTAGCCTTGACGTCGATATAACGTTTACCTTTGGCGTCAACATAAGACGCTGAGGGTTTCTGTTGAAGTCTATGGGGGGATACCTACGGCGTCAAGAATTGACGCCACAGGACTCCTTCTGCGTCGGTACAGCGAATGAGAAGTCGGGAATGAGACCGCATTGGTATCAAAGACTCTAGTGCAGTGGTCTCCAACCCTGGCCCTTGAGAGCTACAGGGTCTGCTGGTTTTTGTTTTCACTTTAAAATCAGCACCCAATTGAGACCCAAGACACCAGGTGAGTTGAGTTAACTGTGTAATCAGCTGCTCTAATTGATTCATGAAGTGCAGTCACTATGAAAACCAGCAGACCCTGTAGCTCTCCAGGACCAGGGTTGGACACTACTGCTCTAGTGAGTTGATACAAGGTGTGCTTCTCTTTTTAGTGCATACGCATTTAAGGGAGGATTCCTACATATCGCCCAATGCATGCTGGGAAACCACATGCACCAACACTCCCCGCAACCCTGATCTGGAATAAGCGGGTTAGATAATGGATGGATGGATTTAGGGAAGGATCGCGCAAATAAATGGGCAGAGATATGTGTCGCTGCTTATACATTACATTGAATTTACTGAAGTTCAGGCAATAAATGATTTTTCCGTGAAATTTCTCTAAAGAGCAGGCCAAGGAGCAAGCAAGACGGAGACACAGGTATAGACCTCCAAGATGCACTGAGAGAATCCTTGCAACAAGAATATCACACTATTTCAACTCCCCAAGCAAGAAATCATCAAATGGTAAAGATTAAGGATCTTACTAAGGATTTGCAGGGCTTTTATAGACTGTCCAAAAGACACAAAAATCATGGAATCAGTGACACCTGCAACTTCTGTGACAAATACGCAGCCATATAAATAATCACTCTTCTGGCAATATTCAAGCTCCTCGTAACATTACTTTATCTAGCATCTGGATCACTTTCCACCACAGCTGGAATATCACAGTCCGCACTTTGTCCCACGCAGTCCGTAGTGCTGGATACGCTTTTACTGTACGTTGCACCAGAAGACCTCAATTTCCCCACATCTAATGAAGATACTCAACACACAGAACAGGAGTTTTTTTTAACTTCACCTTTCAAACTCTGCTTTATATGCAGAATGTGATTAGTAGGCAGTCTAGGCACTAGGTTTCAGTGAGTACTGGAGTATCTGGAGTGCTTGTACACATAAGAGAGTTGCTCTTTAGAATGTAGAGTAGTCATAAAGCGCCACATCAAACAAAATTAAAAAATGCGTTTTGGGCGGATGTATATACGCAGAAGTGCATAATGTTCCCCGCGTAATCAGTTACCCTGATCTTCTTTCGCTCATCGTCCAAAACAGATTTTTTGAGATTTTGTTTGATGTGGGGATTTATGCCCACTCCGCGTTTTGAAGAGCGAGTCTTTTATGTGCAGGAGCACTCCAGATGGTCGTCCTTTCAGCGCCGGAAAAACTCCCAACGCGGCGGAGCGCTTTAAAGGGAAGCGCGCGGTGCGGGCCGCTCTGTTTGTGCGTCGCTGCACGCCGCGGCCGCTCTGACCCTCGTTACGCATCTCATTAGCGAGCTGCGTAGTTAATGCGCGGGCGGGGGGGCGAGGAGCCGGACGCGTCCCGCCCGACTGTCGGTCTCCGTCGCTCTCTCTCCGCCGCTCGCGCGATTAGCGGCGGCCCGCGCTAGCGAAAGCCGAGCGGGGCGGCGTAGCGCGCGCTGTTGCGTGATGGATTAATGGCGGGCTGTGGAAGGGTTGGAGGAAAGCTCCGTTTACCCGTCCTCACCTTTTCCGGCTGTCGGACGAGTCTTTCGGACGTAGCTCAGCTTCGCCCTCGGCTCTCTGACCTCCTGATTGGAGGACGCAGATGTGTGTAATTGAAGGAGACAAGTGCAACTGCGGTGACAGCTGTCTTCTGATTGGCTGGGAGTCGAGCGCTGGTGTCTTTGGCTTTGTTTGTGGATTAATCAAAAATGTTTGATACGCCGGAGTATACTGCGGATGAATGTTCTTCTCATATTAGGGGGACTAAAATGCTCAGGAAAGCATCTGTGTAATTGGTCAGAATGCATTTTTGAAGACAAACTGTTTTTAATGGATGTCAATGGATGGATGAGTTTAATGAAACAATGCTGTTTGGTGGGACAAAGGTGCTCATCTCTGATAGGTCTGAGCAACATGTTAATGGACGTCTATCTTTATTTCTTTCGAGAGCTAATGAGCTACTTATCTCTGATTGGTGGGAGTAATAAATATTTGAACGCTTGATTTTCATTGGAGGGAGTGAAGTGTATTTGTACTGTGCTTTCAGATTGGTTGTAGTGACATGTAAATGGACAAGTGCTTTTTTTCCTTTTAGGTGGGAGGGCAGACGATGCTGCCCATTCGCTGGATGGCACCGGAGAGCATCATGTACAGGAAGTTCAGCACGGAGAGCGACGTGTGGAGTTTCGGAGTGATCCTGTGGGAGATCTTCACCTATGGGAAACAGCCGTGGTTCCAGCTGGCCAATAATGAGGTAGGACCACCATTACACTATGCAGATTGTCAGCCAGGTAGCAGCTTACCAGTAATGAAGCAGAACAGCTGTTACAAACAGTCATGCTGGCAGCAGGTGATCAATAACGAGGCAGTACTTCTGCTACATCACACACACTGTCGCCTAGCCACCAGTTGACCAATAATCTGGTAGGACAGCCATTACATCACACGATATCAGCCTAGGCCTCATCATGCACAGTATTGCCTAGGGGTCATTCAGCAGATTCCATACACTTCATTGCAGTTGATTCTATTGCACATCCGGATGGATTTTCTCCTCCGAGTTACTCATGGATTTCTGTAGGATCTGCTATGAGATGAGAGCGATCTGCTCATTTTAATACTGTGCCGTACATCACACTCCTCCTCCAATGCAGAACCAGCTTCCCTCTGTTCATCTGTTCGTCCTCCAGGACTAAGGCCTCTCCGCTCGTTTGCCATTTTGTTCGCTTTTTTATGCTTTATCTTCTGACTCCGCCGTGTCCTCGCTCGTTCTCCCGCCCCCCGTCTCTCGTAACCCCCCCCCCCCCACGGGCCCGCCTCTCGGGCGTAATGACGCAGGGTTGGAGAACGCAGGCTGAGAGAGAGAGCAGACTGTGATTCCGCCCACTCCCGGGCTGAAGAACCCCACGAGGAGCTCGCTCTGTCTGTGTTTCAAGCAGCCTCCAGTCACGTCACGTCTAACCCGGGAGGGGGGGACCAATCGGGAGGCGAGCCTGCCCCGCGTGAGGGGAGCGGGTTACGCGAGGAGGACGCCGTACGCGGTCGGATCCGTTAGCGGCTCGGCGGGTAGCGCGCACTCTCGCCCTCACACCTCCAGCTTCCCCACGCTGTCTGTCAAACAGGACATTACTAGTCCTCACACCTCCAGCTTGCCCACGCTTTCCGTCAGACAGGACATTACTAGTCCTCACACCTCCAGCTTGCCCACGCTGTCTGTCAAACAGGACATTACTGGTCCACACACCTCCAGCTTGCCCACGCTTTCCGTCAGACAGGACATTACTAGTCCACACACCTCCCGGAGATGTTCACATCGCTGCTAAGTTTCTTGGAAAATAACTTAGTCACACTTTATTACAGGTGATAACTGACGCACAGTGTGCTGCCTAATAGTCAAGTGTTAATACTCAACGTACTGATTACTACTAATTAAAAGTGTGAAATCGGCTTAAAATGATTTACTTGATCTGATGTACCTCGTAGTGAGTAGTCCAGGCCTTTTCTCAATATGGAGGAAACAGTGTCCACTTTTCTGAAGGGGGTTGAGAAGAACGAGGGACCTTGTGGCACTCGAAAGAGGGAGGGAAGAAAAAATACTTCTTTTTTTTTTGGATTGGGACCCATCTGGACATTTTGGAAAAACATCTGTAGCCGAGACCACCTGGCAGGCGTCAGTCTCATAGTACCAGTAGTACCCCACGCTGCAGAGCGGAAGCTTCCGGAACATATGCAAAACTTAAGGATGACTGGAGAAGGATAATTCATTTCCAGGGGTTGCAATTGCAGCAGTTGGCTAGAGTTTGATAAGTGTAAGTAGGCTTCAGTGTGCTTAGTCATGAATGGTTAGACTTTATTAATGACAGTAGTGAAATTTTCTTATCGATAATATCATTTTACAATGTTGCATTTCCCATTGGTGTCTAGTAGGGATGCACGACAGGGGACATCTCGCCCGACATCAACCCTGATATTTGCCTGATCATGTTGGCCAATGCCACATGCATACCTCCTTGTTTCTGCCCTATAGCAGGAATTCACACCGCAGCCAAGTTTCCGCATTCATATACTGTAGGTAGACGAGCGCAAACGTCAACTTATACAGGAAGCGTTCAACGGCTCGAACGCCAAAATGTCCGATAGTCTGCTTTGACCTCACGCTGCCGCCAGTAAATTAATGATTTTTCTTCTTCTTTTTTTGGGAGCGAGCCAGACCAAACTCTCCCTGCAAACGGGGCGATTGACCCGTGAGGTCGTGTTGATGCTGTTGACGCTTTTTCCATTTGCAGCCTCTTACTCGTTACGTTTCCGTGGAGATAATCAATTAGGTTCAATTACCGTCAAGCTCAGTTAAACACGAGCTTGCTGAGGGAAAAAATTATTCGGCCCAAAGTAGGAAACCTTAAAAAGCAGCCGGCATTACGCTGGTCAGCCAAGAAGCTAAAACATCGTCGTTTCATGTTTTTATTAAATAAAAATGTACCACATGTAGAATGAAATCGCACAATATAGTTGAGTTTTGAAATTTTAATTCGGGCCTTGAGGCAACAAGACAACTCACGAGTGAAGAGAGAGGATCCTGAATCACAGGTCACCAAGCAACACAGCGGTCAAACCTCAAGCGGAACTATAACAGTGCTATAACATAATGCATGTAATTGCTGTTTTGCTAGAGCAAAGCTTGTAAAACAATTGCTCTACAAAACAATACGCTTAAAAAACACAACCACGCACACAAGATGGAATTACCTGTAGGGGTTGCATCACCTTATACGAATTGTTGAATTTGCTATTCTTCTTGCTTCTTATTGAAATTATTTATGGCTATGCCTTATGACAAATGAAATTACATACCGAGAGATTATATACCGTGTTTATGACTTTTTCAAGATAGAAGTCATAAAAATAATAAAAAGTTAAAACCCAGACATCAAAACAACAAATCCCTGCATCCTGTCTAGGGGTGGCCCACAAGCAAAACATCTTACCCTGCACTCCCTCCTGCTAAAATTAGCATAAAGCTTTCCCCAGAGAGGCATGCAGAATTAAAGATAGTTTTTATTAACTTACGGAAATTGAGTTTGGTGCTCTGTTGCTCCGTTACTTGTCGGCTGGTGAGTTAATTCTGTAATGGCAACCGACACCCAAGCATGTCACATGTCAGTCGTGGCCAATTATATTTCAGCTCGGTAGATCAAATTAAATCAAATTCCATTGTAATTGCAATTGAAATGTGTTCAGTGTCATGTTGCCGGTAATCAGATCTGGGGTGAATAATTTGGGAAGTTTCGGATGATAGATCAATAGTGACTGACACTGTCGCTGCAGTTGCCCCGGAATGGCCTCAATGCTGTGTGTGTGTGTGTGTGTGTGAGGGGTGTTCTTTCTCTACGCATATGCTTAAGTGTGTGAGGTGTGCGTGCATAGGTTTGTGTGTGGACACGTGTGTGTGCCTGTAGTTTTATGTGTGCCTGGTTATCTGTGTGCGTATACTTGCCTGCAAGTATGTTTATGTACCTGTGTGGGTATGTATGCGTGTGTGTGTGTGTGTGTGTGTGTGTGGGTATGTATCTGTGTGTGCACGTTTGTGTCTGTGTGTGTGCGCTTACATGCGGCTCTTCTGTGGGTCAAACCCTCTGTGATATGCAGTAAATCAGTGTGAAGTGAAGTTCTCTCCCATAGGGAAAGTCCAGAAGAACAGTTGTCATGCTGAATTGAGCGATTCATGTCCCAGTGAATCGCAGTGCGTAATGCTGACAGGGGATATCAAAGACCTTATAAGGACTGAAGGCTTTCACCCATCTTTGATGCGATTATGATATTTCTCTATTTACTTACTCTGTGTTTATATGGGAAGGGTGCTGGTCAATGAATATTTCACAGAAAGCAAGCACTGACATCAGATGCAGGAGGGTGGTTTGATCTCAATTTCCTGTTTGTTTTGGAGGCACATTATATAAAGGCAAACTGCAGCATAGTTTTATTACTGAGTAGTCTGTTTTTTGAATGTGTGTGGGTGTGTCTGTGTTTGAAATTCTTTTTGAATTATTGCAGTGCAATATAAAAGTCAATTCTGAACCACGGAGCATGCTTATTTAATGTATTTTTGTAAATTTAGATGACAAACCCCACAGAATAAATAAAGTAAAATAGTAAAATACACATTAGAAATAAGGCTCTTGGCAAAATAATTATCACAGTTTTATTGTATTAGCTGTGCAGGTCATAGCGGATACATCTCTAAAGAATGGGCACGAATGGTGATTTGCCTGCAATTTTCTCTGGAGATTTTAACAGAAGGAAAAGATATGACTGATCGGAGCTTAATTATGGACAGATAGAAGCCTTCTGGATGTGTTGCTGTGCTTTGTGTAAGAATCGCGCTCTAGTTACGCAAATGGTTGCCTGGCCACAAGTGGTCTAGTTGCAATCAAATTATTATTTTTTTTTTTAAAACAGAGACTCACAACGGAATTTGAAAACAAACATTGAAAGTAAAAACAGGTAACCCTTAGGGAAATGGGATTTACCGAAATAAACAATACAACGGACTTATCACAACACAACACCGGGTGAATCTAAAACGTATTGCGGTTAGTTCATTTTTAACGGTAAAAAAAACATTGGTGTTACTTCCGAAAAGTCCACACTCATACATGACTCTTCCCCTTTCCCCACCCCCCTCTCAGGTGATTGAGTGCATCATGCAGGGGCGTGTCCTGGAGAGGCCTCGGATCTGCCCCAAGGAGGTGTACGACATCATGCTGGGCTGCTGGCAGAGGGAGCCTCAGCAGCGCCTTAACATCAAGGACGTCCAGAAGATCCTGTACGCCATGGGCAAGGCCACGCCCGTCTACCTGGACATCCTGGGCTGAGGCCTCAGCGAGGTGGGGGGGGGCCGAGGGGGGGCTGAACGGGCCGGGCGGGCCGGAAAACCCCGGGGGAGGAGAACCAAACGAGGCGCTCCAACTGTCTCACTTTCAGGACGGCGATGGACACAAGTGCCTGCGACACGTTTCCACACACGAGACATCTTTAAAAAACAAAAAACACATAAATAAAATAAAATTAAATAAAAACGACAAAAAAAAAATTAAAAAACGACTTTGAAAAAAAAGAGCACTTTTACATTTTGTTTACCTACACGTAAAGCGTTTTACCGGACGAAGACGAGGAAACGCCTTTTTCCTTTTCTTACGAATGGCCTCCTAGATGAAACAAGAAAAAAAATGTTAAAAAAAAGGATTGGAAAAACAACAACTCAATTGTTTTGGTACCCAGACAGCTTGACAGAAGATAACACTCCCTGGTGTTTCTTATTTTATAAATATAATATATATTTTTTATTTATTTTGTTTTTTCAAAGGTACGGATATCTGCCATATTTGTTGCTAATGATAAATCACCTTTTAGAGACGACCAATTGGCAGGGACTTCCTGAAGAAGGCCTTACCGCTTTCTGATTGGCTGGATCGTTAATGCTCTCAGATGCTCCAGAAGACATCCAATGGGGTTTTATATTTCTGAGAGAGGAAAACAAAATCATCTTCATGAAATGAGAAACACTTAGGAGCCACCAATCGATACAAACAACCTAATTTAATAATCAAATGTACATAATGTAAATTTCTATGTGTCGATTATGTTAACTTATTTCTTATTTTCTGTTTAGATTATTTTAGCTCTTTGGTGTGCCGTTCTGGTGAGTTCAACTTAAACTATTTTGAATCTTCTTTTTTTTTTTTTCCGTTTTGTAATTCTTTGGGACACGATCATAAAATGTACAATTTCTTTTCGTTGTCAGTGAGGTCATTTTGTTTTTAATTTTCTGTACGTAAGTTTTGTAATCAAAAGTACGTATTTGGAGACAGGGTTGAGGCAGAGACCTTGCAAGACGGGCCGACGGACCGCGGAGCGCCGAAACAGCGGTGAAGATACGAGAATAGCTTTCTTTCTTCTATCCTCTGATCTGGGCTCACTTTTACTGGTGATGTTTTATCAGGACACTCTCTCCCTCACAGTGAAACAGTTCAGTGTGTACTAAGGTGATGACGTTCCCCTTTCGCATATTTCACTGAGATCATGTTTATGTATATATAGCAAATGGCACAGGACCACGATGTTTGATTTTTGAATATGATATTATTTAGAGCCATTTTATTCATTAGAGGAGGTGTAATAATGGGATTATTGTGTTTTTTCCTGTCTGTAATCTGTCTCTGCCTGGAATTTATTGCCGCGGGCTGAAAATGTAATCTGCAGATTAGTACAGATTAATACAGCGAGGCAACAAGCGAGTTTTTTTTTTGAAAGAGTGACAGTTAGGTTCAGTTCGGTTCAACCAGTGCAGATAATTCTCAGCACAAAATCAAAATCAGATTTTTATCTCTCACACAAGCCAGTTTTAATATTGTTCCTGCAACACTGGATCTGCATCTGCTGGTAGACACCATCTCATGAGTTATTGCATTTGTCATTTGTTCTTGTGAAATATTATGGCTTCAAGCATTAGTACTGCATGATTTTTTTTTTACTCCCCATTTTAATGTGATCTGGGTTTCGTGAGGAAAACACATTATCCTTGAAAAATGTCAGACTGTTTTGCATTTAAAGAACATTGGGGGAAAAATAATCTGGTTGATCATGGTAAATATGTGGGAGGTCATGTGGGGGGTGGGGGAGTGGGGTGAGGGTGGTTAAAAGTGTTAGGCTGCCGTGCACTTGGCATTCTGTTGACAAATACTGTACCAGGGTGTTGCTTTGAAGCGCTTTCTTCAGTTGTGCCGAGTAATGGGCCTGGTTCGTGGTTGTATGTGCTGCTGTGTCATTTTTCGCTGATGAACGCAGACCCACACGTCAGACCGAAGCCCTGTTCGGACAGGATAAGTTTCACCAGGGGAGGAGCGGTAATGTGATTATTACCGTCTCAGTTTCGTCAGTCCCGTTCACGTCTGCCGTGCCCGTTACTTTTACGGGCTGCACACTCCCACGCCAGTAAAGATTTCAATGCTAAATGCCGTGTAAAAATAGCCCCAGGTTATAGCAATCCCATGCAAATTGACATGTTGGAAAATAGGGATGTGTATCGTTTAGATTTTGCCAATACAGATGCTACAGTGGTACTTTTTAAATGGTGCCTGTGCCTGTACCAATGCCTTCTTTAAAATAAAGAGCAAATGACAACATCAAGGAACTTTTGCATTGCAAAGTGAAAGAAATTGAACTATTTAATTGGTTTATTATAAATCACACTTTATACTTTGAACAATTTGTACCATTTCACTTTTTTTTTTACACATTTGGACTGGGTTTAAAGATGTTACCTGCTGTCACTGACTGAGTCGTCACAGTGAGTGTAACATTAGCTAGTGTGACACCGAAATAAGGCACCGAAATCTGCATTGCGATTTGTCCCAGTAGGGTACCGGATGTATGGGAAGCGGTGCCACAGTGGTACCCAGTTTCGGTACACTGTGGGAAATTGAGATTTCCTGGTTTTTCAAGTGTGGAGGCACAGTTGCGGAATCTACATATAATGCATGGCACTTTTTTGGTATGACAACAATGTGTAAACTGAAACAGACACTCCCATCTTTGCGTTTGTAGAGACTAATTAGAGATACTTTTTCCCGTCCAAATTCATCATTGAATCACAGATGTCCTGTGATAACAGTTACTTTGCAGGCATTGTCCAGCAGACTTACCCTGTCTGAATAGGGCTTTAGTGAAATTATTCTGTATTCAAGCCAACTTGCAAAACATTACCCGTCAAAAGCACCATACGTTCATTCATGCATTCCTCGCACATTCTGGCCTGTCAGTTTTAAGTGATTGAGATATGTGCTGAGGTGACTTTAACAGAAATATGCCTTTCCGATCAAGAAGGACTGTTCAGAGATAATATTTTGCTCTTATTTCCCAGTGTCTAAGATGTGAAAATGTTCTGGTCTAGCACCTCATTTTATTTTAATTGTACACATAAGGCATTTCAAACATCTCATAAGCATGGTGTAACTATTTCATTAACTGTCATAAACATGTGCAATGTTTTGTGGTGGCAGAGGTAATGTGGTATTGTGGCTGCTGAACAGAACTGACACACGTGCTCATGAAAAGGTAGCGTATCGCACCATAAGAGCCGTTATAAAGCACAGTATTTGCTTATAACTACTTTGTAAGCTGGTAATGCTGTGCTGGAGCGCTTATAACTGTGTAATAAATGCCTGCTGAAGGTACACTGAATGTAAAGTGTGATGCTCAGAGGCTACAAGTGATTTAGCGTTCAGCAGAGGTAGGCCTCAGTCCTCCAGCTCTTAGTCTTGGCTCTGGTATCTGTCAGTCACCAAATTTCCATAATTTTCATCCTTTTTCATACCTGAAAATTCGTACCTTCCGCTAATCTCGTGGAGAACATACTCTGAGGCTCTTTTGTGGGGCTCTGGCCCAGCCGGCGGAGTCGAAACGCAGCCGCGCAGCGCTCCGATCTCGCCGTATTCTTGGCGAGGCTATTCCCGAGCTCGCCCTGAGAGAGATCACTTTCCCGACGTGTCCGCGGGGAACTCGCTTAATTCTCTCCCCGGACGACGGAGACATTCACACCTTTGCAATAATTTTCCTCTCACTGTAACGTCCCGTGCCGGGCGCGCGCCCGAGGAGACGCGGTCGCGGGTGTGCGCGCGGAGCGCGGGCTTCTCTCACTTCCGCTTTGTGCTCTCGCCGCTGCGCAGAGTCCGTCTCCACCGACCCAGATTAGGGCCTTACGGTGCCTCGGGGCACGAGCCGAACCCGGGATCAGTGGAATCACGCTTCCCCGGCCAGTTGCCTTGACTCGCAGTGCGGCCGTTTCGCCAGGTTTCGCCCGTCGAAGGCGGGGCGAAGAGCAAACGCCTTCGTGCCGAATTAGGCGATTTGTCACGCGCGGTGTGGAACACGTCATCCGGAAGGTTCTACGGGGAGCGTTGAGGACGCGCACAGGAAGTATGGGGCTGGGAGCACAGGAAGACGTATACCGCTGTAACCCTGTCTGAGCTGCGTCTTATGGATATTTCATGCTCGCTGGTCTCATCGGAGCAATAAGGATTAAGCTTGCTTCTCTCGAGCCAAACAGCCTGCTCCTTTTCCTCAGACAAAGCTGCCGCCATTATCGTTTCTCAAACCGAACACTCTCTGCATTAAAATCGGCCCCAAGGCTACATCACTGACTCTCTTCCAGTGCCAAAATTTAACATGCATTTTTTTTGTTGTTGTGCAAATCATCAACGCAATATCATTTCTCCAATAACGAGGAAAGCCATTACAGGAAGTGACACCTGACCATAGAAAGTGAACCTCTGTCCTATTCCTAGACTGGCTGATGACTTTTTCCACCACTAGAGCACTTCAGAGGTTAAAAAAAAAATCAATTTCACCTGTCCAGTGGTGGTAAGCATTTCAGTTTCTTTCACTTATTTGATTTGTTTGATTCAGTTCACAACAAAGGTTCACTGATTCATTCAGTTGTATTTCTGGGTAAACTTTTGGTTGAACACTTCAAAGGATCAATGAGCATCCTGCATTCCTTTAGCACTGATTACCAGTTCTAGCAAAGCCTGTGCCACAAGCTAGCTGATGTGCACCAATGTTAAAACAAATTATACACACCACTTTTTTTTAACTCAATTGTGCCCTGTTTAAACACATTAATATTTGAAAAGGAATATAGTTGCTGCAGTCATGCAAGGAAATTTCACACACACACACACACACACAAACACGCATACACACAGAGCCATGGGTATTTGTTGAATTTTTAAATGTTTTGTGTCTGTATTTCTCTTGAGATTTAGGATTGAAAAAATGTTGATTTATGTCTCCCCAATATACATTATATCTATTATATCAATAAATAAATGACTATTTTCATCATTCGTTCATCTGTCTGCTGTCACTGCAACGGTGTAAAGTTGGGCTGCGATTAAGTACAATGGCTACTGTGCTTTATGGCGTGGAGACGCCCCGTCCTACGGTGTCTGCAATCTTATTGGCTGAGTGCGTGAATCTGAAAAGGCCGACAGAATCTAACATTTCCACTCCATTTACCCTGAACCCAATCAGAACTCAACGACCCGCATAAAGATCAGGACACTGATGGGGACCGTAATAAAGACAGATGGAGAAAAATAATATCTCCATGCAAACTCGACTCGGCCCCCTAATGTCACACACAATGAAATGAATCACTGCGATTAAGCTGAAGCGATAAATAAAATGGAGGAACTCTGCTCGATGGAAGCCTAGTCTGACGAGAGTGGGTGCGAGAGCGAGTGCAATGGGGGGGGTACAGAAGCTCAAAGGGTCGGAGGGGGTAGAGACTCTTCCTCACAGAAACGGATGGGGAACAGGGTTATCACCAGTGACTTCTGTCTCTAGAAACTGTCTGTCTGAATTTCTGTCCGTTTGTCTGCAGCCTGTCGTGTTCAAACAAGGAAATGTCTCACGGTGAAGGTCAAAGTTTTGAAAGTTTTAACAGGACGGTTTGGAGGTCAGACCATCAGGCTGTGTGCGTTGCTTTAGCCTGAAACAGTTGTCTCACCTGGATGTGACAGCGTCTCCCATAACCACGTGCAACCGGCATTCGTTCAGACGATTGGCACTTTCGTCTGGAAGCTTAGGGCTTTAATCACTCGGCAATAAAGACGATGCAGATGGCCTTGTTTTGTTTGCGCCACGTGCCAAAATGTTAGGAAATTAAAAACGTCAGAGCGGAGGTTGTTAGTCATCAGGCAAGGAGACGACACGAGGAAGGGAGGAATTATTAGCGCCAATCTATAATTAATTCATTATAATTTGCCCTTCTTGTCAGGATCTTTGCTTTCTTTGTGCCCTCAAAAAGCCAATCCCTGTCGTATCGATCTGTCTGTCCCCCCCTTTTTTTCCCCCAGCTTGTCATTTTTCCCTTTCTCTGTCTCTTTACGCTTTGCCACTTTGCACTTTCGAGAGGAGCGCGCTCAGTCCCGCCCCCCCCGGCAGACGCAATTACGCGTTTGCAACGACGCGCTCTTTCCAATTCCTGCGCCCGCAGCGAGCCCCGAAAATTACAGGGATAATCAAATCCCGTTCTTGACCACGTTTTCGCAGACAAAGGCGGGTCTCGGGTCGTGCGAATAAACTCTGTCAGAGTGAAAATTTGCGATAATGGCACCTTTCATCCGACGCAGCGCGGGGCTATCAAGCCCTTATGAGGTCCCGGCGGAATTGCCCGGATGGCTGCGATGCCTGCGTTTAGGCCCTTGAAAGGCACTATTGTTATTGGATGATGGGGAGTTGATGAAAGGGTACTGTCTCAATCCTGAAAGGTAGTCCTATTCTTTTGGGTGACGAATCGAGACAGGGATTCGATTTCAGCCGTCCGCGGCGAGCGATCCGGCTTTCCCAGCTGAAATTAAAGTAAATGCAATGCGTTTTCTGGTGAGAGCGGCTAACGCACTGAAATTAAAGTAAATGCAATGCGTTTTCTGGTGAGAGCGGCGAACGCAAGCTGCTTCTATATCAATCGCTGGGGTCACTCCGTGTGCTGCCAAAAATCTAGCGGGCTAACAAGCAAAGCAGTGCCCATGTCTGAAACCCTACTAGCGAATTTGTGAACATAACCTCCACCTTTAGCTGCATTGTGTAGCCTACTAGAAAATTGGTGTTCGTTTGCTGGTAGCTGGCTAGCTGGCTAACTAACCAACCTTGACCAGCTTAAGTGAACAAGCAAGCAATCTAACAAGCCAGCTAGCCAGTAAACATTCTAGGTTTTGTCATAGAAAGTTAAGAAATACACTGGCATTAATGATATTAGCTAGTGAAAAGTAAAAGGCAAATAAATCATACCACAAACACACCAGTTTGTTATCTTACAGTTCAACATGAATTAAACAATGGTTCGATCAGCAGTGCTCCAGCACCTTCCTGCAAGCGGCTTCTAAACCCACAGCACACAGACAGTGCCTACACAGGGTGTTACCGCATAGAAACAGTATTCTTCAAAAGAGATGATTGGTTGTCTATAAGGTGTCTGGACTCACTGAGCTATGATTCATTCATTGGTCATTGTAAAGTCCTTTGTTCACTGCCCAGCCGACAGTGTCCTATAGAAATACACATTAAGCCTGCCTTTCCTGGCAGGGCTCCATTCTTGTCATAAAGTTATCATCCAATCGTAGCCAGAAAAAGCATCCCATTGGCTTTTACTGAAATATATTTTTCTAACAGATTTCAACCGGAAGCCTGGCTTCCACAGGCCAATTTGGATCTGGAGTTAAGAAGAGGGGATTTTAAGATGATTCATACATGGCGTGAAATACATTGCCAAAAAGTGAAAATGGCAGCAGTTACAGAAATTAAATGCTGTTTACATTTGCGCATTTTTAATTATGCAAAGAGAAAAAAGAAAAAAAAACATTTAAAAAGAACCTTTTGATGATTTTTTTTTCTTTGAGGAGGCCTGTCTTCCCTTGTCTCCTCTGAGCACTTGCCACTGCTGTAATCGGTGCTCTGCGGCTGCAACGATATCTGCAGGCGCCAAGCCAGAGAAAGAGAGAGAGAGAGAGGGGGAGGGAGGGAGAGAGAGAGAGGGGGAGGGAGGGAGAGAGCATGAGAGAGAGAGGTTGGGAGAGAAAGAGAGGGTGGGTGGTGTGTGTGCATACATAGACAAGAAAATAAGGCACGGTTTTAGCTCCGCACCCACTCCACCTCAAAAAAAAAAAAAAAAAAGAATAAAAGGATGTTTTTTTTGAGAGGAAAAGAAAAGCAGAGAGGCTGTACGGCAGTCACACCCCCCCCCCCCCCCCCCCCCCCCCCCACAGGCCTGCGGCTCCACGGCCAGGAGACGTGATGTCACCCTGTAGCTCTGCGCTGTCAGCAGACGGTGACATCTACATTAACCTTGGCCCCCGCCAGCACTCTCATACCGGCTCATTCGGATTCTGCTGGGGACCCCTGCCTTCAGTCCGGAGCTCCGACCCCCTCTACCCCCCTCTGCTCCTCCCCTCCTCCTCCTCCTCCTCTGTCCCTACCCCTCTTCTCTCTGTCAGCCTCCAGGAGATCTAAGGGGAGACTGTGTGTACTGAGGATGGCGGGGGGGGGGTAGGGAGGGAGGGGGAGGGATCCCCCAAACGGACCGTGATCCTCTTTCCTCCTTCGTGCCGTCCAGCTGGGTCACAGTGGAGGAAAAATTGGAAGAGAAAGGAGGAAAGGCAGAGGAGGAGTAAAAAAAGGATGAGGGAAGGAGTTGAAGAGAAAAGGAGCTGAGAAGAGAGCGGAAGGAAGGAAGTAGAAAAGGGGAAAGAAGGGAAAAGGAGAGCGAGCAGATGAGAGGAGAGAGCTACTGTAAGCAGCAGTGACTGCAGCAGTACCAAAGGCGGGTTTTCTTTCTCTAAACATCATGAATATTAACTGTATGTTCCTCCGCATGCCCCTTATGATCAAAGACATGACTGATGTGTTACAGATCTGACCGTTTTTTAAATCCGAGTTACGGTTTTGTTTGGTTTGGCCAGTGATGGCTTCACGCGGTCGCCATTGACACTGGAATGAGTCCCTGCACCGCACATTATCTCTAGATTACCGGTGTTCCTTCTCATGGCTGCTACTGTTTAAGTCATGACCAACGAGAAGAAAAGAGGCCCCCAGTGATATATTTACACCCACCCTGATTCTCCAAATTGAGTCCGTATTTCAAGCGCTAAGTAGACAGAGCATATTTAGCAATCAGGGCGACGTTAATTTACATTGTGGGAGACTGGGTTGTTTTTATGATATTTTTTCTTTCCGTAGATTAATTTACGGTAGTTAATGTTGACCAGACAGACTGTATTTTTATTGTTCTTGCCTGTGAAAATGTATTTAAGGGAAAATTCCCACCTGTAATTAAAATTTAAGTCTCAGTGGAGAACCAACTTAAAGGCCATTCAATTTGTTGACGTGGGTGAGGTGGCCTGGTGCAACGTGGGTAGTCGGGGCCTGCCAATCTATCCCATAATGCCACTGAGCCCAGTACCTGAGGTGATGTGCGTATCACCCGAGCACCAGGAACTGTTGTTATTATTATTATGGGTGTTACTGTTAGAAGTGCATTCATTTTCCCCCCTAGTGACACACCAGGCACCCACAAGCTATCGGATGTCAGTGAGGGTCCGTTAATCAGTGCCAGCTCTCTCCTGTAGTAGCCAGGTGCAGTGCTCCTGCAGTGATGGTATGAATAGCGATAATGATGTACATTCCTACCCGTTCTCATTTTTGAATAACTACAACGGGTGGGTAATTTCAATTTGGAAACCCCACCCCCTCCTGAACTACTACACATGGTGACCGGGCTTTGACTGAGCTAACAGACAAGCTAAGTATGTTATAATATATGTTATATAATATTATTGTAATCCAAATGTTCTCCTCAGAATCATCTGGGGGAAAGTGCCTGCTATATGCTCACTTTAGCGGTGTCTCAGGTGTGTCTGGAGAACATTTAGTGCTCCTAATTAAAAGTCAGCCATTGTTTTCTCTCACCCTCATCTAGCAGTAGCCGGTAAAAGAATAATTCCTTCCTTCGCCAAAGTTAAACCCTTGCAATTTGCCACGCTAAAGTGAAGTGCCATTTTCTTTTCAATAGAACTCAAGAATGAAAGTAAACTGAACTGAACTCCATAAACCTAGATTTTCTTTAGCGGCTAGCTTGCTAACGTTGGCGCTGCTAGCTGCCGCTGCTCTCTGGCTCTTGTACCTGTCTGCCTGTGTACAGCGCATTTTATTTTATTATATTTTTCGAGTGTTTAAAAAAAACTATCACCAAATCACAATCTATTTCATACTGCCATTTGATTTTTTAAAGAATTTTACATTGCTGTAAGGTCTGGCTTGGATCTTACCCAGCATCCACCTGTTCACTCTACCTCTGTTTGCTGATCACCGGCCTCCACCGTGCTATCTGGCTGGTTCCGATCGCAGGTGGACTACTGCTGCAGCTACTATCACCTGCTCCGAATGTACCTGTCCGTGTCCCCGACTGACACCTGTAGCTGACACTCGCCTAGCCCCCAGCAACCCTTTCGGCCTCGCGTGATGTGCCTGCTACTGCTATCTCGTTGAGTTTGTGGGCCGCCAGCACTCAGCTCGGTGAGTAGAGTTCTCCGCTTTCCTGCTGTCATTGCTTGCTGGTTGGGGCGTAGTGCTAGGTTAGAGCTGTTCTGTCTCAGTGCTCTTCGGGGAATGTGGATTCTGTTCCTGGGATCTACGGTGATCTCTTAGCGTGCCCTGCAGTCAAGATGTGGGCTAATATATATATTTTTTTTGATCATTCTAAGTGCTGCCATAACCATCTACAAGTTACTAAAATACTCCATTACAGAAATTCTTTGTTTACAATCAACTAAGACCAGAATTCCTCCTGCCTTGCTTGCATGCAGGGATTTGGACATAGTATTATTATTATTATTGTTATTATTATTATTACTATTATTATTATTAAGTAGCATGTCCAACTCCCCTGTTTGTATTCAGTCCACGTAGGGTGGAATTCTCCTTTTGGACAAAACATCCTCTCTGACAGTGAAGTAGCTGTTTCGGTTAAATCCTTTGATCATTCTACATGTCAAATATAAGATAATTGGTGTGTAGTGGGGGTGGGTAGGTGGGTTCAATAAGAGCATGTGAAATCAGTTTTTTATTATGAGCAACAGGGGCTCAGGTCAAGCAGAAGTGGCAAAACAGCATATACACAACTGTGCCTCGGTGTAATAAATTCATACTGGCTGTAGGAGGGAAATGTGCATCAGAGATCGAATCTAATTCTCCCTTTTAGCTCTGTCTGTGACTCACTGCTGTCCTCAAACCTGTGCCTCCAGGAGTCAATCAAACAGAGGAATCGGACGGCAAGCACAGCCAAATCACCCATGTAAAGTTGAGCATCCGCACCTTCTACAGAAATAGTCTGAGGTTAAACTGCACGCCCGCACACATACACGCGCACACACACACACACACACACACACACACTCACACTTATACACATGTGAATATGAGACGTGAGACATGCTTGTGTATCCACGCACAGTCACGCAAGCACACATACATACACTCAAGCATTATGTTCATATGAAACATTTTCTAGTTCTCCAATTCGAGACCCAGGTCAGTTTTACAAGGAGAAAAAAATTATCTTCCTCCATTTAAAATTATCTTCCTCCATTTAAAATTCTCTTCCTCCATTTAAAAGTCTCTTCCTCCATTTAAAATTCTCTTCCTCCATTTAAAAGTCTCTTCCTCCATTTAAAAGTCTCTTTCTCCGTTTAAAATTCTCTTCCTCCATTTAAAAGTCTCTTCCTCCGTTTAAAAGTCTCTTCCTCCATTTAAAATTCTCTTCCTCCATTTAAAAGTCTCTTTCTCCGTTTAAAATTCTCTTCCTCCATTTAAAAGTCTCTTCCTCCGTTTAAAATTATCTTCCTCCATTTAAAAGTCTCTTCCTCCATTTAAAAGTCTCTTCCTCCGTTTAAAAGTCTCTTCCTCCATTTAAAAGTCTCTTCTCCTTTAAATTCTCTCCTTGTCCCATTTAAAATTCTCTTCCTCCTGTTTAAAAGTTCTTCCTCCATTTAAATTCTTTCCTCTCCATTTAAAATTCTCCTCCGTTTAAAAGTCTCTTCCTCCGTTTAAAAGTCTCTTCCTCCGTTTAAAAGTCTCTTCCTCCGTTTAAAAGTCTCTTCCTCCATTTAAAAGTCTCTTCCTCCGGACTGACTGGCTGCTGTTTAGCCCTCGGGGAGAATGTGCCTTTCCCCGCCTTTCTGCTAAAGACAGAGACCCATTCATCCTGCAGATGTATTAATATCTATGCAGTCAGCTAATTAACCTATGGAGTGCACTGTTACACACGATCATAAGTTATAGAGCTGAAGGTGAACATCGTCCACTCAAGTCATTTTTCTAAAACAGGCTCTGGCTGCTGTGTGCAATTTTTTTTTAAAAGCGCTATGGGACTAGACTATGCCTGTGCAGTAAAGTTTAACTAATAATAATTTTTATTATAATATATATTTATAATATATATTAGTATTATTATTATTATTATTATTATTATTATTATTATTATTATTATTAATAATAATAATAATAATAATAATAATAAACATTACTGCATAGGCTAGTCCCACAATAATAATAATAATTATTTTTATTACTGTTGTTGTTGTGGACATTTTTCTGTTTTAAAAACGTTTTTGAGCCCGCATACATGTAACTAGCGTGGTCATTTGCTCCCTAGGCGGAAACAGCCCCGCTCATGAAAAGATTGTGGTGTAATTTAGGTCTTCATTGGACGAAATGAAGGCGGAGTGATTAAAGGCGATCATTGAGGTCTGATGCCTGCGTTGTCCTCTGTTGTTTACACGCTGAAATCAGATTAAACTCCCACAGAGCTTTCAGCTGTGCTCTCTTTCTAAACACATCCCCCATCGCCGTGACAACGAAATCACAGCTGTTTCCTTGTCTCAGCAATAGTAGCTGCAGTCCTTTTTTTAGCTGGCACGAATTCAGTCAACTTAAGAATACCAGTTCCAAATTTAGTGCGACTTGCACAAAAAAAGAACCATAGAAAGACAGATTTCCAGCTGGGTAAAAAAAGATGAATGTTTTTTATGAAGCTGATACTTTAGGACAATGCTTAATAGCTGGTCTAAATGTGAATTATAGCAAATGGAGAAAAAAAAACGTCTATTGACACAAATCTAACCCTGATCTTGGCTGCAGTAAAGTATTGCCTGTTTTCATTCTCACAGGCAGATGATTAAGTTAGATGAAGCTGACCACTGCTTATGGGGCTTTAGGGTAATGTGAGCTTGAAAAAAAGGGTGTTCGGACCCATCTGGCCTGGTGGGTGATTTGTGTACAATGGAACCATAATTTTTAAATTGTTTTTAGCACTCCAACGGCATTTGCTGACGCACTCTAATGCAGGGGCCATTTACTCGGGTGCTGTGGAGCTACAGATTATGCCAGCATTTGCTTTCACTTTAAAACCAACCGCCAATTTGGACCCGGTAATTGAATTGCTCGATTTCGCAAAGAGGAACCACGAAAACCGGCATTTGCCGGAGTCCGCCAGGCCCGAAGGTTGAGGATCCCTGCTCTAATGCAAGCGTTTCAGCGGAAAACTAAACTAACGGGTTCCAGGATGCGCTCAGAGTAGTGCATCAAACGCTGGCGTCCACGAGAGCATCGTTGGACAGACACGCTCGTGCGTTCCGGGTCAAATTGATCTGCTGGGGTGCTGGAGCACCTTACAAACGGCACAACTCGCCTTAAATGTATCACCTCTGGGCAATTAGCAAAGTTAACATCTTATCTTCGCCACTGTGACAGACGGGGTCCCAATATTTCTCACTCCTGACCTCCTTTTTTCCACCTCTCTACTACCACTCGTTTCCTACCCGGAAATATGTGGAGGAAAGGAGGGGAGGAGACGAGTTTGAAGCCACTTTGCCAATAATGTTCTGTGTGCTTCCCTTGTCTCCTCCAATGCTGGGACATTGGAGGGAGGGAGGACACAGAAATAGGTTTGCGGGGCAAGGTGGTAGTGGAGGATGCATTTTTCGAGTTTTGGGACGCACCCACGGTGTAGCTTGACGTTCGGAGTGGCCGTTGGTCTTGGGTTCCGTTCTGGTCTCTCAGTCTGCGGTTTCCCCCCCCCCCCCCCCCAGCGGCCGCAAGCTTCCCCCGATGGAACGCGAAAGCGCTGCGCTTTCTGCTCTGCTCGCCGAGGCCGTGACGAGGAGCAGGAATCCGGTCTCCGAGGTCCCGCGCGGCGCCGCGGAGCCGTCGCCGCGCCATCAATACCGCTAATGTCGTTACGATTACCTGTCCAGTTTCCGCCCGAGCTGTGAGAAAGCGGCGAGGCCGGCTGGTCTAAGCGACGGACGGCGCGTCGGCGGGATGTGACGAACGGAAAGGCCGATCCGTTATCCGCCCAGCCCGAAAGGCAGCGTTTCGGCGCGCGAGAGGCTTCCGCGCAGCTCTCTGTACATCTCAGAGCGCCGCGAGGTGACTGAGCAGAACGGCCGCTTGCCTCTAGGAACCCCAGAGCTGAGCTCACTGGGGGAGACGAGTGATGTTAACGACCATCAGACGGGCTCTTATTTTGAAAACCGTCTTCCCCTTGCAATTTAAAAAAAATTAAAAGGTAAAAAAAAAAGAGGCCAAAAAGACAGGGTTCAATTATCTTGTCTTTAGTCTCGTTGTTTTCCTTCGACCCATCACAGAATATATTATGTCATCCGGCTATCAAACATTCATATCAAATATCCGAAGGATATTTTCTCAGAGGAGGAAAAAGCAGCCATTCGCATGGAAAATCTGTGTCATTAGACCCCAACTTTTCTCACCGATACTACATGTTAGCAGCTTCTAGAATTATTTGGTCTTCATTAGCCGTGCACCTGCTAGTACAACCATTCTGCAAAAACCTTCTGCACAGTCATGTCATGGAATTCATGCTTGTGACCCAGGGCCAAGTATGTCCTGTATGTACATTGCTAACTGAGAAGACATGAGTCTCTGGGAAATGTATTTGTTTTTTGGGGTTTGAGTCGTGTCGCGCGGATGTTTTACTGGGGCTCGGAGCGTATTTCTGAGAGTGATGTCTGCATGTTGGGAGCAGTTATTACTGAAGCGCATCAGTGCATGAAACCTCTGAGGACACTGTTTCATGATTTTGTTTCGTGATTATTATAATTATTGAGGTTCAGCTGAATTCTTAAGCAGTTTTTTTTTTTGGTCCCGAGCATTGCATATATCAGCTTTTTTGGTAAGTTTTAAGCAAAGTTTTTCTTATCAACTTTTTTTTGTTCTACTACTTTCAGGGGGGAAAAATGTAATTGAGTTTTGTGAGAAACAAAAAGTAACAGCATTAAAATGCATTATTCAAAGATAAACCGCCATAGGGCAGAACTGCCCAACCCTGTTCCTGGAGTTCTACCATCCTTTAGTTTTATATCTCAATTCTAATTTGGCACAGTTGATTCTACTAGTTATCAACTCAACAAGATCTCTAGCTGTTGAGTGAGGTGTGCTTTGTTAGGGTTTGAAGGGAAATCTACAGGAGGGTAGATTTTCAGGGACAGGGATGAGCAGCCCTGATCTAGGGGTAGGAATGAATGGGGGTCGTTCCAACAGGAGAAGCAGTTTTTTGTCGGTAATAGGTTTTGTGTGAACTCGCTCAGGTCATGTGGGAAAGGGTTAAATTGGGACTGCAGTCGCAGCGAGTCTTATTTTTATTGGCTAACTGTGTCACATGCTTTATGGTGGTCCAGATGTATTCATTCAATTTATTCGCAAAATGTATTCGCAGTGTTCATACCGATTCCCGTTGACACTGTGCTATTCGTCCGGTGAAATCCCAGCGAATGAGCCGACGTGTTGATGTTCATCAGGTACATTGTGGGCTTCATATAAATATGCTGATGTGTACAGATGTGCAGGAGCGATTACTAAAAGGAACTAAGTAAAAGGAAAAAAAAAGATTTGACCAATGGGGAGGTCGACTTCCTTCCTCAGGGGATCCCTAACCCACGATATCTATCCACATCCGGAGTGGTGTGCGGTTAAGGAACTGGCCTTGCAACTATGAGGTTGTGCGTTTGGATCCTGGGTGTGAGGCGCTGCGGTTATATTCTTGAACAAAGGCTGTGAATTGCCTCAGTTAAGTTTCCAGCTGCGTGAATTGCTCTGTGCTAGAAAACGCTTTTGTTGTAAGTCACTCCGGGTAAGAGAGTCTGCTAAATGTAATTTAATATAACGATACTTGTCTGCGGATTCCTTCCTGTCGCTCTCTGTTGGTGATATCCTCCGGCTTATACCTGGCTGGTGATGTATGATGTGCCAGCTGATTTGGGATTAGGTCCTCCAAGCACCTCCTGCCTCTGTCATAAAACTGTGAGCTCCAGCAGGGGGCAGTGTTTGTTATAGAGATTGCTTCAGTGTTGGAGGCGATGTCTCTAGTTACTGTTTCTACTCAGAACAGCGCCTGTTTAAAGCCTGGCTCTATGGTGAACATGTAAAATCTGCTTAATCATTTATACCATGTGTATCCTAATTTGCAATTCCACATCATATTCGCCAGTGTTCACTATTGTGACCTCTGCTTCCAATTCGGGAGAGTGCAGACAAGTCCTCCGAATCGAGTGATGTCAGGTGCCACAGCTTATCGCACTGCAGTCTGTAAGGTGGGCTTGCACTGACCTGAGTCAGAGGAAAGGGGCTTGCAGGATCCAACCCGGCCAGCTGGGGTCGCTGGTGTACGATGCGATGCTGCAGTCCCAGCTGCCTGAAAATGTCCCGCCCCCGGGCCACACTGGCGCCAACTGGCCGTCGCCCGTGGAGTTTGCTGTCCACAGTCAGCGCTTGCACGGTGGAGACTGAGTCGGGCCATAGGGTCTATTTATACCATAGACATGCATATTTAAATATTTAATATATTTAATATTTATTAAATGTAATATTTCATATTTAATGCGTGTGAAGCCCTGGAAGTAAGCACGCACTGTGCTTGTTGAGGGCGAAACATTGGAGCTCCCATTAAAGTGAATGGGGAATATCTACAGAGCCCCTAACAGGACATGGGTGGAAAAAAAACTTTTGCATTCCCTCGCAATACTTTCGGGTTCGCTCGCAAAAATTTTGCTTTCCCTCGCAAAAGTGATTTCTAAATAACAACATATATGTACTTCCGGGTCATTGGCACGGTGAGCATCGAAATATCAACGTAATGAATTGGCCTGGAATACTATGATTTTAATCAACTGAGATCTGCCACCATTCCAAAGTATAGGCTACAGTACAGAGGCCAAAAAAGGCAAGAACCCTCACTTAAGCTGAAGTAGACCATCTCACGTTTTTTCCAAATCTTTGGCGACACATAATTGGTCAAAAAACCTAAAAAAAAAAAAAAAAACAATGATCAAGATCAAGAAGCCAGTAACTCAACTATTAACCTGGAGTATCAATGCTGCTGATCTCACAAGTGTTACCGCCAGTCCTTCTGTATTTATTTTAATGTGACTGGAAAACAAAGGCATTTCCCTGCATCTTCTCTTTCATTGTGTCCGCGACATTTGGACGGTGACATTTTACCAATGATTCCACAGTATCTACCCCATAGTGTTTCTCTTTTTCTTTTTTTTCTTTTTTGTTTTGAGAAGCCTCCGCTTTTATTTCAAGTTCTAATTAGATGTAAATGTAAAGTGACAATTGTGTTCTCGGGAAACAAGATTAATTTGCAGTTAATAGCCCTGGGTTGCCTATTTACCATTTCAGAGACAGTGTGGTAACTGGGGTGGAGAGGGGGGGGGGCGGGAGGAGGGAGGGGGGGTGGATCTCTGTGCTGTAGAACCTGCTGAGGCAAACCAGGCAGGGGCACTGGAGAACAGACAAACCCAAGGATGGATCCCAAATTTTCTCGCAATGTCATGCAGAGCAGAGCCATGACTGACAGAATGGCTCACACACCAAACTCTTATTTATTTTGACCGTATGTCATGCACTCACACTTACACCTGGTAATCACATCACTTAAGCTCACACACTCGACTATAGATCTATGTGCATGAAAACCCCTGGATTTTTTATTTTGTGGAAAGTAACGTATAGAGGCCATGATTTCAAACATATGATGTAAAGCTGGTATTGGTTAGCGAAATGCCATGTATAGGGTCTAGCTTGCTTCCACCCATAACTGATCATATCTCAAAATAAACGGTTTTACAGATAAAATTCTGATTAATATTTTTTAAAGTTTACTTTTGTGATCAGATATCGCAGTTGTATTGACATGAATACATTCCACAGACTTGTTTATCGGTCAAAAATACGGACTTTGTTTTTCTCCATGTAGACCTGATGAAAAAGAGGCCTCTAAAAGGAAAAGTGCTGCGATATTCAAATATATGAAACACTTTATATACTGTGTATGTGCTGCTTTGTGTGTTTAATGTTTTTGTTGTTCTGTTTTGTTTTGTTTTTTTTTTTTTGCCTGAAGGTAACAATCAGGAGAAAAAAAATTAAGACTTAGGCACTGAGATTTAAAAGACTTTACTTTTAAAACCCCGTTTTTTATTAATCACACAGTCTTAATCACTTTGCAGCCTCAAAAGAAACCCCCAACCAAGAAAACAAAAAGAGAGAGAGACAGAGCCATGTAGATATTTTGTGTTTTGATGACCATTAGGCAGTAGTAACATTGAGGCCTTCCTTGGCACAGGCAGGGAAGTGCAGGCCATGCGCTGATCCTGCACTTCTCACAAACTGCCGCTGGCGTGTGGAACCCCACTCCCAAGCACTGAAGGAGCAGCTCGTCCACTCCGGCACTGCCCCTCTGTCTGCAGCTCACTGTGCACCACGCAATTACATTACCATACCCATCTGAACAATTAATACAGCTTCCTTTAACAATCTTTTTTATATACGTTTATTATATAAATAAAATTAAAACCACAAACCTTCTGCCTGAAGTTTTCATTGGATCAGCTGTGAAAACTGAAAACAGTTTTTTTTTTTTTAGAGAGAGAGAGAGGATTGGGTTATTGAATAATAAATACTGTGGATTAATAAGTGTTCGAAAAGGTGCAGATAGAATGCTATATTTTCCCCTAAGTACTGCAGTGACTATGATGATAGTGATGGAAATGGTGGTGATGATAGGGAAGGATCTGGAAAAAGAGCATTGTCTGGATGTGCATATTTCTCCATTTTTGGAGTGGATGCCTTTGAATATGATATCTGGGGGGCGAGTTCATTTATTTATCGTTCGTATCGCTTTTTACGTTCACTATTTATGACGCTCAGCCAAGGAATACACAGGGGTGCAATAAAATATCACAGTACATAAAATGTAGTCCTCGTCTTAAAAATACTACCATAACACTCCAAACAGGCTCCTGTAGGCATCCATTTATCTCAGTGCTATAACTCCCGATGAATACTTGCGTTTAATCTGAGATTTATGGGTTGTCTGCCCGTGCCAATGGCTGAATAGAGCCGTACACAAACTGACATGCAACTCTTCAGTGCTCAAGTTCCTTAACAATTAATTTTTTTCCCACTTTAATTGGCTTATTGGAATCATTTTATTGTTGCATTAAGAGCCGTATATTCTGGCCTTGAATATGCCCCCTAACACTGCAGAGAGACATCGCATACGGTTTGGGCAGGGCGAGCGTCCGCTTATTTCTCCCTCACGACGACATGCAGCAGATGTTCTTACCAGGAGCAATTTGCACATTTCTTTTTTCATACAATTCATTTATTACAACTGGATATGCGCTGAGGCAATTCGGGTTAAGTGCCTTGCTTATGCGCAATGCCCCATCTGGAAATTAAATCTGCAACCTCTAACCATTATAGTACACTGCCATTTAAAGTCTTCCTGTGTTTTAAGGCCTGTGCCTCAGTCCTTCTGCGGAAATGAATGTCATTCTGACCCAGAACCTGCCGAGTCAGCGCTCTGGAATTTAATAGAGCTGGAGAGGGAAAGGGGGGGGGGGGGGTTGAGTTCTCCCTCCACTGACATCAGGATGAAGCATAGGGCAGGGGCAACAGTGATGGGACACTGGTGTCAGTTGTGTTGTCACCTGGTGCACAGAAACTAGAGAGAGGCTCCAGCAATCAAAGAGTACATTGATAAAAAGATTTTTAAAAAACAACACTGATGCTGATTGGCGGATGCTTTCTGGCTATACTTTTGGCGTCCCATAGGCATCTAGGATGTACAGCCTGAAGGCATCCACCAATTACTGCAGTTGTTGTTACTGATTTACCCTGTGATGCTCCTCTCAGGATTCATGTGAAAGATGACATCACGATGGTCCTATCCCTAATTTATTATCCCAGACGTAGAGCCAACATTGAGAATTGAACATTTTACTGAGTACTTTTTCACAATTACATTCATTTCCTTCACTGTTGTGGTTGAATGATGATTTCTTTTCTGCAATATATGAATGGGGAAAATGTTGGATTTTTGCACAGAATGTTTTTTTAAATAAAAAAGTTTTAAACATTTATTAAAACCTGAACACTACTAAGTAATAAAACATCAATGATAATGCATGTTCTGTCACATTCGGCACCCTATACACACAATAAAATTTCCAATGTTAATTCAACTGTTAACAGATAGCAGTGTGTCCCACAATCCAAAGTGGGACCAAATTTTACCTGTTAAGATTTGAATTAACACTGTTAGAGTTGATTTAACACTAGATATTTTACTGTGAAAGCATGCATTTTCTCCACAAGGAGAGTGAACACTGTTAAACTAAAAAAGACAGTCTCATTTTAAGTGCTTTCCACATCGCAATAGGTTGCACATCTTTCCTGTTGTGATATGATCCACGAAGGGTCCTCAGGGGCCACACAGTGTAACTTCCTGGCGGTGCCTGAAATTCAAACCTTACAATTTATTAACACCCGAGTGTGTTCCCTTTACACTGCACTGAGTCTCAGCAGAGACTTCCTGTATGCAGAGGGGCTGTTGGGTAGCACCTGGGGCGATGTTCCATTCAGGGGGCTCCACAGGAAGCTGATTATAATCTGTCTAATGCTGCTGATCACCACCTGTCCTGCGGCCCCTCGTTGCTGTAATTCGCTCCGGCGGACTCCGGTCCCCCCCGATCCCCCGGGTTCCGCGCCGCGAGGCTCCCAGCTCTGATTAGTCACACCTGGGGTCTTCGGAGGCGTGCGCTGCAGCAGTGCGCAGGTGTGTGCGTGCGGCGATGGAGGAGAACATCCTCCTCGTCCCTCCTTTGAAGTTTGGGAAGTGTGTTCGGATGGCAGCCGTTGAACCCTGACCCTTAATTCAAGGGAGACGTGCGTGGCGGTGGACATCATGGGTTGGACCCACAGTATATGGTGGAACTTGCAATGGAAATTTCTGATAAAATTTGCCTAATTATGTCTCTGAATTTAGTTTTTCTACTTACGTAATTGTCACCATGCTTTGCCAATAGCCATATCTCTGTAGCGTTTCCTAAAACATGTTTCATGGAGAGAGCAGCTGTCAAAGCTAAAAATACAAGACCATTATCCAGAAAATAATTTTTTTTTTTTCTCTCTCTCTCTCTTCCGGAATCTTCTTGAGTATCCTGCATTTCTGAGATGGCCCAGAGACTTGCATCCGAGTAAGTGGAATGGATATTTAATCTACCTGTACACTGTGGCTCTCCTAAGTCACATTAAGAGAACTGGAGATGGGTCACCCACCTACAGAACCATCGGAAGCCATTTTAAAAAGGCTATTTATAGCTGACATAAGAATGGCAGGCAGTTCACATGTGGAACTCAGAGATTCCCACCTAGAGGGGAGGTCCAGCCAATGACAAGCATTTTCCCATCCATACCATATGACATCACACCATGACCCTGTTCCAGCTGCTCCCAAACATATTCATTAATCCCCCAAAGTTTTTAAGAAGTCAGTGTTAAACTCTCTGGAGTTAAAAAAAAATGTATTTACATTTAAGAAGATGTTTTGATTGGCTTGGATAGGTTTTGTGGAAAGGAAAACAATTTATATATTTACAGAAGTTTCTGAAATGCCTGTGTTTCTGAAGTGTCCCCGTGTGCTTTACAATGACTAGTTTTGAGGCGTTCTTGAGTATGTGGTTTAAAGCAAAAAATACACTTAAAGTAACTCTAGAGCAAATTGTACTGCTCTGGTATATTTATGGAGGCTGTATATATAAGCACATTATACAGAAACACAGAAATGGCCATATACCAGCCATTGTGAAAACTGGCGAGTCGTCGAAAGCTTCTGTATCTAAGATATCCGTTATGGTGCACAAAAAACTGACTGGACCAATTGAAAACATACACTGAACTCAAATAATGTACTCTAAAACACTCCGGGAAGTAAACAACCCCTTAAAGCCAAATGTACTTTCATAATTTCACAATGCCTCTATTGCTTGTCGCCGTAGAAACGGTTTTCGGCAGGCCTGGGTCTGTAATCTGTATGTAGACCACGGCTCTCCCCCGTCTAATTAGGAGAAGGACGCGCGGCCTCATCGGCTCGGCATTGCTTCTCCCTTTCTCTTCTCACCGCCGCGCGCTAAACGAGCTGCTCCCAGCCAATCACGGCACTCGTGACCTTGGGGTGTTTTTTCTCTCCCCCAGAATAAGACAAAGAAAAAAAAAAGAGCTCAAGAAGACTCTTTCATCAAGACGGGGCTTAGAAGAACGGACGCCTGGAGTTATTAAAATTTTCCCTCTCCGGATGGGTTTGACAGACTGGAGTGCATCTAATATTAAACAGGCTCAGTTAGAGCTGGGCTGCAGATCAAAGACGGGGGGGTGGGGGAGGAAGGGGGGGGGTTGTAGGGGAGGTGGCAGGCTGTCCTTTGTCATGCATATCTCTCTCTTTTGCTGACAAACACAGTACGGCTCTTTTACTTGCCGCACGTAAGTCACAGCTACCGAGGACGCGTCGCGGGTGGAAGCCCCGCCCCCCCGCCGCTCGGCTTC
Source organism: Anguilla rostrata (assembly GCF_018555375.3). Taxonomy (NCBI): domain Eukaryota; kingdom Metazoa; phylum Chordata; class Actinopteri; order Anguilliformes; family Anguillidae; genus Anguilla; species Anguilla rostrata. The sequence continues at coordinate 11,085,624 of NC_057948.1, forward strand.
CCGCGTCCTCATTGGATGACAGCGGGAGCGCAGCGTCTTTGTCGCAGGTTTTGCGGTGAGACTCTGCTGAGATGCGGCAGGCGTTTCGCCGGTCCGGCTTTAGCTCATTAATAATGCAGAGAGAGGGAATCGACTGGCCTTTGAATCTCAGGAAGAAGAAAGCTTGCAACCCCCCCATCCCCGGACTCAGAAACTGCCATTGGGAATAGAGAAGGGAAAGGGAGATTTCTGTAAGATCTCAGCAGTATTAGATACATTATTTTACTGTGTGAAATGGCAAGTATAGTTCAATACGCCGAGTATTCCCTATCCAGCACCATGCCCAAGTGTGAGCTAGGCCCAGTTCTGGGCATACAGAACATCCAGGGATTTTTTTGTGAAATGCGTTCCATTTCACATGGAAACAACCAAGTGTCCCAGCTCTGAATCCTTGATCAGTGTATGAGTTGCAGTTTGCTACACCTTACTGAAAAGGTGGAATAAAAGACATGGAGTAAAATTATGCAAAGCTCATACTAGTTGTAAAAATGAATCTTTTTTATCTTTCTGCATAGGGCATCTGAGCCTTTCTGTGTCCAGCGTAATGCATACTAAGAAGCAAGCACACATCACAGAAACACGCATATTGCGAAACTGATACCTTTTTCCGTTTGGCCCAAAAGGGTCTATGAACACACCAAAACATGTCACTGGATCGGTATCCTAAAATATTTGTTTCAAAATTACCCGTGATACTGTTTGACTCGCAAGTAACACCTCACCGCCTTCCAAAATCCCCCGTCCGCAAAAACTGTGCCACGATGACTGTTGTTCAAACCCCAAATCACAGTGTGCTGCAGACGAATCAAAGGGTTTGTGCGTCTCTCATTGCGGGCCTCCGGGAAACAGTATAATAGAGTGTAATACATTGGGTAGGGAGCGGAACCTGTGACTCAGAGGTTCCAGGCTTTATTTTTGAGTGGGGCTCTGGCAGTTGATGCTTTGAGGAAGGCACTTAACCCGAATTACTTCAGTAAATATCCAGCTGTACAAATGGATCGTACGTAAAATGGAAGGTGCTCTGGATGAGATTGTGTTGTTTGGTAAACGTTGTCTTTTCTCAGCAACAAGCCAAGCTCGAGTCCCAGATTGTTAGGAATTCACAATTTTTTATGGCGCACGAATTGCGTCCATTGCTACACTATTTACTGTAGAAAACATTACAACAAACACGCAAAATATGCTAATTCTACCACAATCTCAGCCTGACGTCATTCAGTGATCCCTGTGCTATCAGTTGTACCTGCTGCATTGCAGTTGCAACTGTATGTATGGTGAAGGTTTTCAAGTACAGAAATCATTCCTCTAGATGTAGATGGACTAGGGGAGCATGGGTAAAACTGTTTACCTCTGCCTCCCTCCGTTTCATTCTGTTGGAGCAGACAAGGTTAACAAAGTTCGTGTTTATGTTTTACTGTATGCAGATACGCAACAACAAAAAATGTTCCGATGGAAAATAGTTCAATTAGTCTGCATTTTTACCAAAAACAAAGAGTCATACTTTCTTTAAATTCTAAGTCACCCCTAGAGTCCCACCTTAACTTAGTTTCGACTTGGAGCAACTAGAGAAAACCATCATTGTGATTGCAAGATGCATTAACAAAGGCAAATGGATATACTTTAGGCTCTTAAATATTTTTAAGACGACGCTTAAGAAAGTGTCTGCCTATTTAAATAAGCAAGCAAGTAATCCATTTGCGGCAATGGGCAAATCATTCCGAAATCATCCTTGTGAAGTTTCGCTTATTATTTCACACCAACCGACTCAAAACTGACTCAAAATTGGCTGGAGGGTTAAGAGTGGAAGTTAATATCTGTTTATTAAGCAGTCATTTTAAGAAAGAGGCACAAGCGCACCCAAGTACACACAATGCTATCAGTGGAGTGCAGGCAATGTTCATGCAGTGGATGGATGATTGGAATGTCGGGATTAGGCATGACAGATAATCCGGTAAATGTACAGAATCGCTGAACTGAATATTTACACATTTGTTTGAGTAAAATGGCGTGATAAGATTCTTTTGAGGAAACTGAAGACAAATGTCTGACACAGTCAATGCACATTTATTAAAATAATAATATTTCCCTAATTTACAGCTTAATTATTTTCCTTGTCACTATAAACCAATGCATTTATGGAAAATATATGATCTGTAATAGTCATTTTGTTATCCAAATTATGTTCTCATGCCTCTCTGGGAAAAAAATTCTCATTATGACAACAAACCACAATTTGAAACAACTTATTTGAAAAGTAACCCGTGATTGGAAAGGATATATGAGTTTCTAACAGAACAACCAATAAGAGAGATGTGCTTTAAATGTGCAGAGCAAGTTCAGTCCGGAAATTCTTGCTGCAGCTGACCATTGGTCGGCCTTAGCAAACTCGTTCCCATAGTCAACCAATCACATACAGACAATACTACGTGTTCACATGCTCAACCAATCACATACATACATCTGTACATGTTCTCAAATGCAATCTATCACATGCACACATCACGAATGGAGGGCCTTTTTTAAACCAACAGTCAGACTTCACAGGTAATGCTCATTGCCTGTGCTGCTTTTTGCATACTACGCCTGGTACAGCTCACAGAATTGCACTCACCCTCCACCATCCCAGTACTAGAAGAGCGGAGTACTGGAAGAGTGCTGCTCTCTTGCAGGACTGGTTGGGACTACTCCACGGCCCACAGGAGTTACGAAAAACATGAAAAACCGGAGACTAAAATCCCTCTGAGCGCAATTAGTGACATTTAGAGTGGGATGTCACCACATTTCATTTCTACACAAACTGAATTATTATTATTATTATTATTTTTTTTTTTAAAAAGGACTGCTGCTGGGTTTCCAGGTGTCCAGTTGAAGCACCTATGCTTTGTACGGTGACTCGTCCCGAGGTCTGGACTGTGCAGACTGCGATTGGTCCGAGCGTGTAATTAGCTGTGGTGTCTCCCCGAGACGGAGAATTCCAGAACTTCCCGCCTTATCGATTGCACTGGAGTGACTCCCCCGGTCGGCAGCGTAACGAACAGTCCTGGCATCCCCGGGCCGCTCGGCTCAGCTGTTGGGCTGCACAGGGAAAGGAATTTGCATTGTAGCATGTCTCAGAGGGCACATTTGCAAAGAAAAATTGTGTGTATATTATTCTCAAAGCGTATTAATGCATAGCTATTACAGGTCTTTACTGGCAATCCCCAATAGGGCCATGAAGGTTTTTTTTTTTTACTGAAATATTGTAGAAATGGTACATTGCATTACATTTTATTTGGCAGCCACTTTTATAAGTACAATAAGCATTAACGATAAGTGCATACCACAGGTACAATTCTGATAAATTATAAGTTATCCCTAGCCATGTTCTTATGTTTGTTCATCAGAGATCTGCACTCAGATCTCATGTCTAACTCACATAGAAGAAGGGCCTGTTTGCATATTTGAAAGCATGTTAATGAATTCCATAAATTACAAATGCATATACATGGTATCATATTAGCATAAGTAAACATTCTCTATATTTGGTAAACACACCCTCCCATGAATGTGACATGGTCACTATATAATACAATGGATTAAAATCTAATTTGAATCAACGTGAACAATTTTAGATTTTTTTAGCTGGAAACGGTGATGTGTATAAGGATTACAGTGGTCAAGAAAAGTATAAAGTAAATACATGCACAAAATTCTAAGGTCCCAAATAGTATTTTTTGCATAATATCTAAAAATTGTGATTAACAGTGATTGTGCAAAAAAAAGTGTCTTGGCATGAAAATAACTCCATAAGGGAAAGGCATTTTGTTCAGCAGTGAACGCAGTGGGGCATGTGATCGTGCCAAAAATCCAGCATGATGGCTTGGCAACAAATCACCGTCGCTGTCAACAGAGTTGCCTCAGACAGGTTAAGCAGAAGCATCTGATCTGTTCAGCTTTTTCCAGGGAGGAGAGATAATTAAAACTAAGCACAAGCTACACAGAGACAAGAAATTCAAGGACCAAAGATTGTTTCATGTGTAAAATACAGTACAGTTACAAGGGCCTCTCGAAGACATCTGCACTCAAGTGGATATGGGTGGCCACTGGTGGACAGACAAAAGATTCAGATGACGGCTAGGCTTACTGCCTTTTATTAGGCCCCAGAACTGAAAAGCAGAAACAGAAACACTTCATAAAACTAAAAAGAATTTAACAGGCAAGCAAAAACCTCCACAGGGCAATAGCAAACGATTCAGAAAAAGGCTCTCTAGACCTAGGGGCTGGGCCTTTTATAAGGCCCAATGATTAGGCAATGGGTAGCAGCTGGACCAATTACAGTGAGCCACAGCTGCCACGCCTGTGAGTGCGACCAGCACTGTCCACGGTCCTGCGACGCTGCCAGGCTGCTGGTGCCCGTGTGCTGAAGGGGACGGCACAAGATCACCCTTCCTGGCACTCACTATACACTTGAATACAGAGCAATGAAGAGTACTGAGCACTAAACTGAATACACCTGAGGAGGGTGGGGAGTCCCATGGCTCTCACTATTGGCTGAAAGCATAAGCACATGATCAGTGGCAGCTAGGGAACTTCCACTCCCAGAGGTTTCAGGTTCAAATCCAACACGCCTTTGTTGCAGGTTCAAATGCACTGCCTTTGTAACATTGACCATGGTGTTTAAACTTGAATTCCTTCCATAAAATATCCAGCTGTATAAATGATTAGTTCATAAAACTGTAAGCCTAGCACATTGCTCTAAATAAGGGCTGCTACTAAGGAAATAAATGATTGAAGATTGAGGATAGATTATACCAGATGAGGACAGCTATCATTCTGTCCTGTAAAACCTAGTCTAATGCTATACCCTACTGCAAAAACTATGTGTGTCTTGTTTATGCATTTCTCTGGTTTATATCACACACCTTGAACAGAAATTCAACAGAATCATAAATGAAACATGCCCCAAAGCCTAAATTATTCAAATATCCATTAGCTAACTTGTTCTCTTTATTTGGCACAAATTTTGCACAAAAATTCACCTCTATCTAACACGACGGAAGCAGCCTTAAACTTGTTTAAATGATAATAGTTCAATATCAGTCCTCCTTTACAAATGTCTTTTGAATGCTAGTCTAAAGTAGCCTAATCACTGTGTTACGTACCGAAGTTATTTTTATTTAATACTGTAATTTTGAATGCAGTTTTCCTGCAGCCGTTTCATTTTCCAAAAGCATTTGCCTCAGGGATAAGTGTATTTTTTTATTGATGTAAGATATTTGATTTGGTTCATCACGCAATTATGCAAGCTAAGAATATTCTAAAAACAAAATCATGATTTTCTCAGAGGGTGTAGAATTTTATGCATATATATTTTAGGAATAGAAAGAATGGAATAGCAACCTGCTGCCGTGGGCATCAATCAAAGCTTTTGTTCAGAAAATTTCAGTTATTGGCTCTCAGTTATCTTCCCCCCGTATTTATTTTAAGATCCACCTGCTGTTTGTGAAAACGCAAATGTACGCTGACAGTAATTTTGAGGTACTGCTAATAAGTATATGCAAATATGCGGGCCTGTAGTCTTACAAATAATTCAGTGCTGAAATATACGTTTTTACACCATCCATAATCTAACCTGCTTATTTCTGGTCAGAGTCACAGGGGAGGTTGGAGCCTATCCCAGAATGCACTGGGTGGGAGGTAGGAATACAGGTCAAAAATCCATTGCAGGGCACACACACACACCATTCACTCACACACTCATGTCTATGGTAAATTTAGACTTGGCCAGTGAGCCCAACCTGCATGTCTTTGGACTGTGGGGGGGGAGGAAGCCCAGGCGCACACTGGGAAAGCATGCGAGCTTCACACAAAATGGCTCCTCCCAGGATTCAAAGCTGGGACCTTGGTGCGCGAGTCAACAGTGCGGTCAACTCTGTGCTGTCCCCTGTGGTTTCATACGTGAATGCACATCTGCGTGTGATTTTCAAATCAATGTACCGTCGTTTGTCTTATTTGTCATAACCTATTTTCAGAGTAGGAGAAAGTACAGTGATGGAAAATGGGCCTCTTCTAAATACCTAGGATTTGTGGATCTGAAAAATCCCAAGACAGAAACAAATTTGCAAATAATTGTTATGAAAAACATGTTACACAGATATTGATGCCTGCTGTAAAATATGGGATGCCACATCCCGAAATGTATTTAGTTCCCTGTGGCCCAGACTGGAGGCTGTCTATAATAACCTGCATCCATTTGTTTCTGGATGTCACTGTATCCATGCTAAACTGAAAAAAACATTAGCTGCACGAGCTACGGTTTCTACCTGAAAGCTCCCAGCTATTTAAAAGTGCTGTTATTGCAATTTGACAGCAGTTATTCTCTCAGACACGCTGCTCGATTTAAACCCATGGCAATGTTATGAATTGGGCAAAATAAGCTTTTAGCTTGAGGCCATGTACGGCATTGTAATGCTCTGCCTGTTCACCCGAATGCCATAAAAAACATTTAGGAATTTCAAAAAACATCTTCACCTCAAATACAAGAGGAGGTTAAGGAGTTGCAAATGTTTTAAAAACAATTAAATGGTTTAACAAAACATAATTGTCCAATTAATTTTTGTCTCCATAATGGGGAGACTATGTACAAAAAAGGCTGTAATTCCTACATGGATCACCCGACATGGATGTAAATACCCTCAAATTGAAGCTGACAGTCTGGACGTTAACCTCGTAATTCTTTAATTTCAAACTCAATGCGCCGGAACACGGAGAGCCAAAACAACAAAAACCATGTGTCATAGTCCAAATACTTACGGACTGCACTGCATGTGATTACTGAATAAAAGCAGGCGCTCCCTCCCCCCCCCCCCTCCACCCCACCTTTCTTTTCTGAAGCTACCATCCTCATTTTTCTTCCGAGCTTCAAGATCAAAGCGCTCAATTAGTGCTGTGGCAGCTGTTTCGAGGGTGAGGAGGCTGTTTTCTGGGTGTAAATTATATATGGAAGAGCCCAGGCTGTTCACTGCACTCCAAGGTGCTCCCTTCCCTACATAATTTATTAAAGATGCCTAACCTGTGGCCCATTAGCATTTCAGAAAGGACCTTTTCGACCTTCTTTAATGTTCTTTTCACCGGCGTCCATTCAAAGCAGCAGGAGCAGAAATGGTTAAAATGGGAATTACCCCTTGTTGAGAAAGCGTTGGGTAGACCTGCGCCTGACTGAACCACGGTTTATTTCTTCACAAATGGCAAACAGGAAACGTTAGACAGCGAAATGTTGTGTTTGCTCAACTCTAACAGAGTTTCAACGATGTCCAATCAGGTTCAAATGTACTCAGAGTAAGATGCACTCCATCAGGGCTTATTTTCCACTGAACGTTTTCCTGTGGGTCGGACGTCAACGTGCTTCCAAGAAATGTATATTTATTGAATTGCATCAAATTTTGGATGCACTTAACTCTCCGTGAAAATAGGCAGCAGTGTGGGTCGGTGTAAGTATGCGACGCAATAAATCTTTGTTTAAAAATAGAGGAAAGCAGCGAATGTGGGTGATCGGGACGGAGCTGTGGTTCCGCACGCGCGGTGATAAAATCTGTTTCTGTCGCACTTTGCACAAAGCCAGCCGTTTACCTGTGTAATCGCAATTCCGAATATAATTGTGCTGTTGTTGCAAGAGTGCCGCGTTCTGTAATTACATGAACAGGCTGCGTAACTACCTCACAGTTATGCACCGGTAAGCGGCCAGGTAGCCTGCGGCCTTATCTCTGCGCCGAACGAATGCGGCGGAATGGAGAAATTAAAAGTGTGGGGTAACACCGGCGGCAGGTCCTCGGCTGCAGTCATCGTTTAAAAATTAAAAAAAAGTTATGATTATATGAACGTGACACCGCATGACGTGCTTCTCGCTCGTGGGCCGCATACCGCGACATGCCGGCGTGTCAGAGTCATGGCGTCGCCGACGGGCGGGTCCCTGCTGTGTGACGGGCGGGTCCCTGCTGTGTGACGGGCGGTCCCTGCTGTGTGACGGGCGGTCCCTGCTGTGTGACGGGCGGGTCCCTGCTGTGTGACGGGCGGGTTTATATAATAAGCAACATATTGTTTTTGCTGTTGTTTAATACCTAAAGGTATTGTAAATAAATAAGATACATATTTATATATGTATTTTAAATACATTTTAAATTACTTTTAAATACTTACTTTGAAATTATTTGAAATTCAGCACTTACAAATACTGAGTATTTAAATTACAAAATGTATTTGAAAATACATTTAAGGAGTATCTGCATGTATTTTCAATTACTTTCAAATATGTCTTAAAAAACATTTAAAATGCTGAATTTTGAAATACAAAGTGTTTGATTTAATAGAACAATTTGAAAATACATTCACAACATAAGGCCAGTGGTGCAATTGCACCAAGCTGTTGCGAGAATCAGCTCTGAGAGTTGAGCATTTTGTCTAATTAGAGGGCAGTATTTTGATGAGAACGTGTGAAGTGACTGCTGACGGCCCCAGTCCAATTGCCATTGTTAATTGGTAGTGAATATGCATGGCTGAATTCTATTTTATCAGTGTCTAACGTTACAAAATGTAAAAGATGGAACTGTACATATTGCTGACAACAGAAAAAAAAATACAGTAAAAGGTCACTAACTTTAAAATGATTGCATGGGTACTAACAAACTGGCAATCAGCTTATCAAGAAGTCTGAGTTTGTCATCCCCCCATGCAAAGACATGTATGGGCATTTAGGCTACTGTCTGTTAGAGGCAGCGCATGGGTTGTTTAAAATTGCCATCGTAGGCTACCCTTGCCCATGATCCAAATTCAACCCCTAGCCCCTACTAGTTCCCCTGGAGTGCCCTCAGTATTACAACTCACTGACGTCACATCGAGGGCCGCTCACAAAATTGTGCAAAGAACTCTGGGATACCCCCTTCAGTCTGAAGCCACCATTGTTGCTGGCTCAGTCATTTCTGTCATCTATCACAGAAATATTTCAAAATATTTTAAAATTGTATTTGCATTTTAAACGTATTTTTAAAAGTCTCTAAATACTATTTGGGAACATATTTTGTTTTCCATGAAAATAATTTCAATAAATCAAATACAAAGTATTTCATGTGTGAATGTATTTGAAAAAAATTCGCATATGTATTTAACTGCATTTTCAAATACAGATACAAATATGTATTTGTATTTGACCCAGGTCTGGTCTTCATCTACACTAACTGTACTTCAGTTGCTTGTCTTTGCTTGTACAAAATATTTAATGTCAACCAGACTAGTCTACTAATGTAAATCCATTTCTCTGAGGAAGATTGCAGTATCGCAATAAAATAACCCATGGGTTCAATCAACACTAGCATATCATCACCAGGGGAAAAAAGTCCCTTTTTTACTATAACAGTGGATTCATCTGGGAAGGTTTTTTTATATTTATGCCGGCTAATAAACAATCCTTTCCTATATGATGACTTCCCAATTTTCTCTGAAGAGGTCAGGATATGTAATTATGTTGCAGATGTAAAACAAACAAATAATAATTTTACTTTGCCATTATTTTTTCAACCTAAAAACAGAAACTGCTTCCATATCATTTAAGGAGTTAATTAGAGCCAGGTGTTGCTAATAAGGCACACACAAATAGATGATCATCAGGAAGTGCTGCCTACATATGTATAAAAGAAGAAACTTTGACAGTTTGGTCTGGAGCGTTCAAGATTGTGTTAACACCGCATACAAAATGTACCTGTGAAAATCTCAGAGAAGCAGCTGTTTGAACTCAGTCTGGGTTATAAAGCTATTTCAATATGAAGGCCATCGTTCCACAGTGAGAAAGATTATTTACAGGTGTTTCATAACTTTTTAAAATAAATAAATATTTTTTAAAATGGGTTTTGTATTTGCTCAGGTTCCGTTTGCCTAATATTACATTTTGTCTAAATATCTGAAACCATTCAGTGTGACACATATGCAATAATAGAGGAAATTAGGAAGGCGCAAATACTTTTTCACAGCACTATATATAGTAACTGTCCACCTATCAACGTTGGCCTTTTTCTCTTTCTTATCAACTTCATGATTGGTGGAGGTCCTCTCTGAATGTCAAAGGTGACAACCACACAGCATTCTACAGTGACACGACCATCTTAACCCTACTTTATTATCCCTGGGATGTGAATCACATTTAGAAGCAATAAAAACCATTTTCAATGACAATTTGGAATGCTCAGGCAGTGCCAATGGCATTATCTTTACTGTATTAATGTAGGTATTCATGTTTATATTACATGCACTAATAACTGACCTATGCATCATTCAATATATACATAATGATCAGGAGCCCAATACATGATGTTAGTAAATGTAGTAATATAAAATAGCTAATTATAAATTTCCACGCGATATACGCTGTGGAATCAATTATGTGGATGGACCATCTCTGTGAAAAAGTGACCGTAATGGGATTTTAACCGGTTAGATTTACCACGCGCTTACCATAACTGCTCTGAAGCGCTCTGAAGCGATTCCCTCTAATGTCCTCGGTCCCGGCCCAATGGACAGAGAGGCCCGGGGCAGACGCATATTAACCGCGGGCCCCCGTCCGGATGACCCGCCCGGCCCCCCAGGGAAGGCATTAGGATCCGGAGCGGTGTAGGTACAGTCCTCTCTGTCAGAGGGGCCGGCTGAGCGTTCCCCTCCGAAGGCTCCTCGGTTAACGACGCGGGGGCGGGGGGGACGGAGCAGACGCGGAACCCTTCTTTTCCCCCCTCCCTTTCGGACGCCCCGCTGGGGAAGGTGATGATGGGAGTTTTATTTTTCAACCATCCGTCAGGGTCGGGGCTGCCGTGATGCGCCCGGCACGCACAACAAATTCACCGCTAAAGATATCCGTGACGCTCACATTAATACACGCCAAAAGCGATTATCTTTCTGATTAAGTGTTTAGCTGAGAGAGGGAAGCATGTTTTTCAGTCTCAAAGTTAAGGGGCTTTTTTTTCCCGCTGGTGCTGTTGGTTCAGTTGATGTTGAGGTCTTACATTTTAAGTTAATGGAGGTTAACTTTTGCATACAGTGATTGAAGTTTAACTTCAGTACATGCATTCAGCTTATTTTCTTACTAAAACAGAATTATTAAATGGAACTGCCCAAGGATTGTCCTTCAACTACATCTTGCATGGAATACATTTTCTATAGGTATTAGGGATGGTGTCGAATACATACACCACATTTGGCAACACACCCCAATGTTTTCTCCTCCTGAATTTGGTCAATATTATTCAGATTCTGATCTTTTCTTCCCACCTCTTTGACAGTGAGCATGTTGCTGCCTACTCTGGCACACTATTCAGCAACTGAATGACCGGTGCCTTGATACAAATTTCCCAATAAAGCGCTATCAAACCTAATTTCACACATATAATCACACAAAATTCATTCACTGCAATTGTGATGAAGTCGATAAAGTCTGTGGGGATGAATAACTCTGGATGCTGTAGTTAGCCTATAGAAATGAAATGACTTTGCGGAGATAACACCACCAACATATTTTCGGGTTTTCACTGAAACTGAGATTTTGAACAAACTGAATAGAATAGCTAAATGACATGACAACTGTGTGAAATATAACCGATTTGTGTGTGTGAGGTCCCAGCAAACCACCAAAGCTGCATGCTCCCTGTGGAATTGGTAAGAGGAGAGCAACGGTGCATAGGCTACATAAACGTGCACTCCAAAGAGAAGGGGGGGAAGGGAGAGCGAGAGAAATGTGCTGAATGACCCTAAAAAATTACTTTTAAAAAATATTGCACTTTGTTTTTCTTTAACTATTTTTACATTTTGTATTTTGTCATGCACATTTTAACACTTTTATCAGTGTTCGTAATAAGCCTCAATATATTTTGCCTCAGTCAATATACAAAACCGCCATAATTTAGAAAAACAAACGCTGAAATTGGTTTAGCTGTATCTTTTATTTCGAGAAAATCGTTTTACAATATACGATTTTGTAATCTGTATGATATTAGGTTGCCGCTGGTGCAGAAATCGATGTTGTAATGCTGGATACGTCTGATGCCGTCAGTGTAGTGGTAGTACGTAGCAATGAACATAGCCTTTCTAGAGTTAAAACATTACAGACACTGGTTGTTAGCCAACAACAACAGCAGTGGCTCATCTGACCTGCCCAAAGGGATGATTTTCCTACAGGCAACTTTTCAGTATAGCAAGGAATGTTGTGTCTCCCCATTACTCTAGACTGCTCCCAACTCCTGTGCAGGAGCTTGCCTTTACAAAATATAACTTGGGGAAGTTTGAGTAGAGCATAATAGCTGAATATGTATTCCACCCACAGAAGCTTATCAATTTTTTTCTTTAATTTTTACCCAAGCTTATGCAAACCAAACATACAGGTAAATTGAGGTTTCAAGAGGGAAGAAAAAGTATCAACAAACAGCAATTTTGTAGTTTTTAATTTCATTAGGGGTTCATTGCATATTGCAGTTCACATTGAAGATGAGGAAATATTCTTTAATTATAAAAGCATTTTTTCAGTTTATAATTGTGGTTCACGCAGTTCATACTATGCAATTCACAGTAAGGATGAGTAATTATGTTTTGATTTATAAAAACATTTTGCCAGTGTTTGAAACTTGATTTGACTATTTGTTATAAAAGCTTATTGTGACTACTTTACATATAGGTCATTGTTTCTTAAATACTGCTTTAAAAAGCGAATTACCTGTTGTTAAACAGGATTATTATTAATGTCATTGTAAAACCATGACTTAAATGCTTTAATGTCTCAACAATAGCAGTGCCAGTGATTATAATGGTAAAATCTGGCATTTTTGGCATTTTATACAGCGTCTATGTTGAACTCCACCCACTTCTGGTTTACACCACGCCCACTGCTGATTTTTATCCAAATGCAAACACAAATCATTTTTTAGGTTGAACAGATACACATACAAATACAAATAATGACATGTCCCTTCACCCCTAATAGGTATTAAAGCTGTTTAGTACAGCTGAATTTCTGAATTCTGAAGGAAAGACCTATGTAATTAAGAAATTTAGGCCTAGACCATAAAATCAGCAATTATACAGACTTTATTTCCTGTGGCACTCACATATATTCACTTGAAGAGATCATATTTCACTTGTCTTTCAATTTTCTGACGCCGATATTTTTCTGATTACCCCACTACTGTTTATGTAGTGGGGTGATTGACTGACATTACTCTCCTGTGAGGTACTGACACACAACTGACACAGCATTCTCCTGTGAGGTGCTGACACACAACTGACACAGCCCTCTCCTGTGAGGTACTGACATGCCCTACCGACACAGCTCTCTCCTGTGAGGGACTGACACACTACAGACACAGCTCTCTCCTGTCAGAGACTGACACACTACTGATACAGCCCTCTCCTGTGAGGTACTGACACACTACAGACCAGCTCTCTCCTGTAAGAGACTGACACACTACTGACACAGCCCTCTCCTGTGAGGTACTGACATGGCCCTACTGACATAGCCCTCTCCTGCGAGGTACTGACATGGCCCTACTGACACAGCCCTCTCCTGTGAGGTACTGACATGGCCCTACTGACATAGCCCTCTCCTGTGAGGTACTGACATGGCCCTACTGACACAGCCCTCTCCTGTGAGGTACTGACATGGCCCTACTGACATAGCCCTCTCCTGTGAGGTACTGACATGGCCCTACTGACACAGCCCTCTCCTGTGCAGCTCAGACAGGTTTGCCTGTCTGCCGCTCTTCAGTAGGGCAAGGAAGGAAAGATGAGCTGTTTTTCTGGCAGCGGCAGTGTTTGTTTTGTTTTTTTTTTCCCTGTGTCGTATAGTCTGTTCAAACATATGTGAGCGAGCGCTCCATCAAACTCACTGTCCCTACGGATGCCCTGGGCTCCACCGCGCCTAATCACATAACCCCCCCACCCCCCTCACCCCCACTGCAGACTGCTGGAGAGCTGCAGACTCACATCACTGAAGTATAAAATTACACGTTCCGCAGCTGCCTTTACATTCATTCTGGACCCATAACTGCAATTCAGTTCCCTTTGAAGTGACGCATTAGCACCCATCAGGCTCACAAACAACACCTCTTTTTATATATAACAGCAAGTTATGCAGAAAAATGTAGCAGTGAATTACGCCAATGATTGCACCTTAAATCTTACATTATTTATAGTCGCGCTTCATAAAGCAATAGTGACAAATTCACAGACAGCGCCGCAGCTTTATGAATTTGTTATAGACTAACACCTCCTTCTCCAGACAGTCGTCAAAAACAACAGGCTGAGTCGGGCCGAAAGGCCTGTTCTCATCGTCAAACGCCCTTGCCTACGCAGAACAGTTTTGTCAGCTGAAACTATTTGATTTGCCCTCAGCGGACGCTCGAGCGAGAAGGATTAAAGCGTCGTGTTATGTGTTATATAATTCCGAAACGCGTCTGTGGAATTCCTCCACATTCCAATCCCGGCTGCCTGTTCGGAGGCTAAACGAGGCCAGCGAGTGGCTTTTTAAAAATCATCAAAAGGAAGGATGAAAAGCGAGTGTGGCAGATTTTCCAGGCAAATATTCTGGGGTGGGGGTGGGGGAGGGGGAGAGGGAGGGGGGCGAGGTCTCTAGTCGGGTTCCAAGTCGCGCCGCCTCCGTCGCTGTCATTGTGTCGACGGGCATCAAAGGGAAGGAACCCCTGAGACGGCCCGGTCCAGATGGCGGGGTGGACTCGCGGAGGCGTCGTCACGGTGACAGCCACCCCCCCCCCACCCCCCCCGCTCCGAGAGAAGAGGGGGGGAAAAAGACGATGCTTGGCACAGGCATTGGTAAGTAAGTAAGTAAGGCCTCATGGCTGCAAACCGTGGCACACAGGAACCTACGCCGTTTATGCGAAACTGAAAGACAGAATTGGAAGTGAGCATACATGCATATAAATGAGAATTTCATGGCGTTTTAGTGCATTTTGAGGACCCGCTATCACACGTGCTTTGGAATACATTGTTGCATTTCATATTTCATGAGAGATACGTGTTATAGCACATATGGCTGCGCTTGTGCATGTGCACACGTGCGTGCATGTTGTGTTTCACAGAATACCAACAGAAACACATAGATAGTAACCTGTAAGGTTCTTTGATATTGTAGCTTAAAAATAGACTACAGGAGTTGCCGTATGTTTACACATTTTATTCTGGGTTTTAAAAAAGGCCCACACATTAGCTCACAAACCAGCTTTGCGCCTTGCATCAGTGATATCGCGTACAGCTATTAGCAAGCAAGCAACAGATTTTCTCAGTTACTCATTGGTTTTTTTTCACCTCAATTTATTGCATGAATGAAAACTGACATGTTTACAGTAGTTGTTCATTCAGACTGGAGCTCATATGTTAATGTATTACATCTGAAAAGTGTTCAACTTTCACTTTTTTTAATAACTGATACGCCCACCCAAGTCTATGAGACAGGCAGGCCCGATAATAACATTTTCTTATAAGAATCTATAGGTTCCTTTGGAATGACAAGCAGAGCACCAGTGACTAAGCACACTGTAACTGCATATTGCACTACTCATGCATATGTAGCACATGGAGTAAAAAGAACCCTTATATGAAGAGAGATTCATATAATCTCTCTTAGGGCTAAATTAACACAGAATGCTCCTTATAATTAAAATGATGCTGAATACGTTACAGTGTACATGTGTTGAACTGTAGGCCGGAAAGTTTGTATGGTAGATATGATACGCTTATGCCATCACTCAGAAGGTCACTAATAGGAATCCCTGGGGGGCTGCGGGGGGTTTGGATACGCAGAGAAACTGGCGTGAGGTTAGGAGCCCGCATCCAATCAGATTGGTTCCCCAGAGCAGTCTCACTGCCCCATTGGTCAATAGCGAATGAGGAGCTTTCGCATGTGTGCACAATTCATTTCTTCCAGTGTGACACAATAAAAAAGAAAAGCTTAAATGGGGACGGGATTTTTACCACACAAATCTATCAATCTGCAAGCGTCATTAAAAAATTTTTTTTATATGAAGAGCCTTAGCATGCCGAACACTCCAAACACACCTACCGGGTATTGAGGAGCGCTTCGTTTTGGGTAGATAAATGGTAGATATTCCATGTGCTGATTTTAATAGCTTGAGGACTCAGGCCTCTGACCATTGCTGTTGCTTAGTAACAGATTTTATTGTGTATTTTTTTATCTACCTTTGCATACAAAAAAAGGAGAAAATTACATTAGAGCAAAATAAAAAATATCTTAGATTAAAAACGTGGGCATGAAAGACCATGCTGTCAGACAGTCTGAACTTAACATTTAGTAATGTAATGAAAGAGCAGACAGAAAGCAAAGGGAGGAAGGGACGGTGGGAGGCCAGTGAGCTTTCAAAAGGTTTGGCACGATTCTGCAGGCTGCGTGAGCAGAGTTGTGCGTGACCTCAAGTCGCACTTCATTAAAGGGCTGGCTGAAGGAAGAAAACAACAGGTAGCTCTCCATCTCTGTAGCACACCATGCTCACCTGGACACCATTGGCACACAGTGCTGAGGGACAGAGAGTGAGAGGGAGAGAGAGACAGAAAGAGATGGGGGAGGGGGAGAGAGAAAAAGGAGAGAGAGAGAGGGAGGGGGAGAGAGAGGCAGACAGAGAAAGAGAAGGAGGTAGTCACAAAGCTGAGAAAGGAAGAAGGGGTGAGTGAGAAACAGCAAAAGGTAAGGGTGCGAGAGAAAGAGAAGAGAGGACTCTCCTCAATGCTTAACTGGAACAGTCCAGCACGGCCCTCCTCTGCCTCATTAAAATCAATTAGCAGCTAAAATAAGCACATCTCGTCATGCGATCCACCAATCAATCAATCAAATTTTATTCATGTAGCTCATTTCACAGCAATTATCACAATAGACTTCACGGACAACCTTGGCTTAAACCTCCCATAGGAGCAAGCCAAAACAAAACAGTGGCAAGGAAAGACTCCCTGTGGCAGATAAGAAGAAACCTCGGAAGGAACCAGGCTCAAGGGGACAAAGCCAGACATTTAAAGAAAGGTTAGGACATTGGTTCTTTTTTGATTTTGGACGAGCCAAAAATTTTGTATATACTAGTATGGGTACCTATGACCATAACAGGATATGGAATATATATATTTTTTTAAGGCCTCAAATATATTTTTTAGCATTTGTACTATGGAATTCACAGTCTTGACTTAGTTTTTCCACAATTTTAAATGAGTAATCACATGTTTTCAAAAGTTCCTATGGCTTCAATTACGTTTTAGGGCTCAACTTAGGGTTAGGGTTATGAAAACGATAAGTCTGAGGGTCGAGGCAAGTTTACGGCTGTGTTCAGCAGGTTAAAGAAAGGTTGGGAAATTGGTTCTTTTTTGATTTTGGACGAGCCAGAAATTTTGTATATACTAGTATAGGTACCTATGACCATAACAAGATATGGAATATATACATATTTTTTCAGGGAAACCTTTTTTTTTAAGGCCTCAAATATATTTTTTAGCATTTGTACTATGGAATTCACAGTCTTGACTTAGTTTTTCCACAATTTTAAATGAGTAATCACATGTTTTCAAAAGTTCCTATGGCTTCAATTACGTTTTAGGGCTCAACTTAGGGTTAGGGTTATGAAAACGATAAGTCTGAGGGTCGAGGCAAGTTTACGGCTGTGTTCAGCAGGTTAAAGAAAGGTTGGGAAATTGGTTCTTTTTTGATTTTGGACGAGCCAAAAATTTTGTATATACTAGTATGGGTACCTATGACCATAACAAGATATGGAATATATACATATTTTTTCAGGGAAACCTTTTTTTTTTAAGGCCTCAAATATATTTTTTAGCATTTGTACTATGGAATTCACAGTCTTGACTTAGTTTTTCCACAATTTAAATGAGTAATCACATGTTTTCAAAGTTCCTATGGCTTCAATTACGTTTTAGGCTCAACTTAGGTTAGGGTTATGAAAACGATAAGTCTGAGGGTCGAGGCAAGTTTACGGCTGTGTTCAGCAGTTAAAGAAGGTTGGGAAATTGGTTCTTTTGATTTTGGACGAGCCAAAATTTTGTATATACTAGTAGGGGACCTATGACCATAACAAGATATGGAATATATACATATTTTTCAGGGAAACCTTTTTTTAAGGCTCAAATATATTTTTAGCATTTGTACTATGGATTCACAGTCTGACTTAGTTTTTCCACACATTTTAAATGAGTAATCACATGTTTTCAAAAGTTCTATGGCTTCAATTACTTTTAGGGCTCAACTTAGGGTTAGTATGAAAACGATAAGTTGAGGGTCGAGGCAAGTTTACGGCTGTGTTCAGCAGGTTAAGAAAGGTTGGGAAATTGGTTCTTTTGATTTGACAGCCAAATGTATTACTAGTAGGTACTATGACCATAACAGATATGAATATATCATATTTTCAGGGAAACTTTTTAGTTTAGGTTAATTAATACGGTTAAGTTGTTAGGTTACAGCTAGATTAGGTTTTGTTACACTAGATTGGTTAGATTAGGTTATCACTAGTTAACGTTAGGTTAATTAGCTATGTTAGGGTTCAGCTAGGTTAGGGTTAGGGTTGATTAGTTACAGTTTGAGGTTGGTGGTTTACGCTGGTGTTAGGGTTATAGCAGGTTTGGGTTAGGTTTTGTTAGGTTACGGTTTGTAGTACTGAAGGTTGCTAGGTCTAACTTGGTAGGGTTATGGTTATAGGTTGGTTTTGCTAGGGTTACGGTTAGGGTTAGGCCTTCATAAAGTAGGTAGGTTGTTTTGCATTGGTCAATAGTTTAGGTATTCTTTTAGGTTATGCTAGTTTTGGGTTAGGTTTCCTAAGTTAGTGTGCTTAGTCAGGTTGGTTTGATCTAAGGTTATTGTTATGGTTAGGGTTAGTTTTTAGGTTACGCTTGGTTAGGGTTAAAAGTAAGTCTAGGTGGTGTAAGGTTACTCACGCTAAGTTAGGGTAGGTTTGCAGATAGGGTTGGGAATTGGTCTGTAGTTTTGTATGTTTGGCTAGGATAGGTATATAATTTTGGTAGGTGCATAGGGTTTTGGCTAGGGTTTGGGTTAGTATTAGCAAATAGCAATGGCAAAACTGGGTGGCCTTAGAATACAAAATCTACAGGCATGTCAGCACGTTTCTGCCTTTTGAATGTGTCACCTTTTAAATTTGATCACAAATAAGAAAACACACCTAACATCGCATGCATTGTAGATTCCCAAAATGACTCACCCCCACCCATTTTGCCATCTCCCTGCACACCGAAATTTAATGAATGAATGAATGAATGAATGAATGGATTTATTTATTTATTTATTTGACAATGGAAATTGCCCCTGTCCATTCCCCCTCGGACTCCACACCCCCTGCATTCATCTCTGCCCTGACTGACGCCCTGCACCCATACTCGCGCAGATCAGATGGGGGGTTGATCTGCTTTGGATGACTGAGGAGAAGAAAGGGTTTCCATTTCCCAATGACCAGTGCATGAAGCTCCTCTGCTGCCAGGGATGGCAGTAGAGGGCCTTACCTACATTCTCAACCTATCCTGAAGCCAAACCCTAACTCTAACCCTAGCTCAAACCCTAACCCTAACATAACCCAAACACCCATACAAATGCAAAATAATATTTGAGATCTATAAAAATTGTATTCCCTGCAAAATATGCAAAAATTGTATATCTTTTTATCATCATAGTTACCCAAGCTACTAGAGAAAATGTTTTGCTCATCAAATATCAAAAACAATCCCTTGTCCTAACCTTTTTTCAAACTTCTGAAAACAACCGTAAACTTGCCTTAACCCCCAGACTTAACGTTTTCCTAAGCTTAACCCTAGCTTAACCCTAATTAAGCTCTAAAGCATCATTGAAGCCGTCTGCCCAGGGGTTGCTGGTTCTATTTTGCCCAGGGGTTGCTGGTTCTATTTTGCCCAGGGGTTGCTGGTTCTATTTTGCCCAGGGGTTGCTGGTTCTATTTTGCCCAGGAGTTGCTGGTTCTATTTTGCCCAAGGGTTGCTGGTTCTATTTTGCCCAGGGGTTGCTGGTTCTAATCTGCCCAGGGGCTGCTCGTCGCCTCACTTAGGCCTGTCAATGCAGGCACAGGCTTGTTGCAGTCCCTCAAACCTGAAAGCAAATGGTCTTTTTTAGTTTTTTTTGTAGTTTTATTTTAATTTCAAGCTGCAAAATACAGCAACTTGTACCCTAGACACTACAGATTTTCAGTCTGTGAATGTTCCGTTCACCAGCAAACACAGTAGCCACCACAACCACGGAAACAGAATTAACCTTCTGTATTGGAAACTGTTTGGATAGCTAAATCAATTAACCAGAGACGGCAATGTTCCGGTAAGAACATTCACACCCAACAAAAGAGTAATTAAATAAAAAAATTAATAAAAACAGCAATCCTGTTTTCCAGATCGTCTGGTCAGACTGGCTCTGGATCCTGGATAGAGTGTCTGACATAAGTAATCACAGTGAGCATGCCGATGGAGGAGGACCGTCGAGCACTCGTTCGCTCATGGGCTAGCAGGGTAGTCCGGTCACTCCCTCCTTACTGCTCAAATTATGGCTCTGAGTCACTCTGACACCACAGGGGTTTCATTCCTTCTCTCCAAGCCCCTTGGACTGATCCCGACCTTCTACCATTCCTTTGTTCAAAAGTACTTCTTTCACCTTTTCTTTGTTTATATTTTTTCTCGTTCTGAACCCCAGGAAAACTCCACAAAACTTCAATGATGTATTGCTAATCACTTTCCAAACAAACAGGCCAAGGCACACAGACAACAGGCAAAAATATCGTCACCCTTGAGATGGTCATGTGACGGCCCGCTGTACCGACAAATTAAATCTATATTTTTTTAAAGGGGACAGTGCAGTGAGCATGTTAAATACTCACTCAGCCCTAGTTGCACTGCAAAAAATAATGTAAAACCCTATATGATAAAGTGCGTTTAACTTTAATAGAGTACATAATGTCCTTATTGAATTCTGATAGACCCAGTGTTCATGCAGAGACAGACATGCTTTTTTCAGTTGTGAACTGACTACATAGACACTGCTCTGTCTAGAGCAAAATTTGGTCTGGGGGTTTTTCACGAAGTGTTTTTAAGGATTTACGCCCACTATCTAATTAAGCCTAATGTCTAATTTTCAGTTTGATCAAACCCTATTGGATAAAAGCCAAAGTTATTTCTAAATATTGACTCAGTTGAGTGGCTAACTCCTTTATCCCGATTTGTGAAATATCTCTCTTGACACTGCTGACAAAAAATGCTGTTTCCACATGCAAACTATACACCCAAACATGGATACAATAAGCACCTTAACTATATTGTGAGTGCGGAGTGTTTTTAAATAACAGTTTGGCGAATTCACAAATCACAAAACGGAACCTCCCAAACAAAGGTTATTGGGAAAACGACATTTGCATTAGCTTGCAATCAAAAACTCATGAGCACAGAAGCTAATTGAATCCTGCTCAGACCACTTGACGGATGGTTGTGGCCCAGGTGCTTTTACACATCCATCAGAGCTGGGTTTGACTCCTATGACAGCTACATTCCTTCAGAACCTCTTCTGAGTAAATGACTAAACGTAGTCTTAGTTCTCAGCACGGGGCCTCTCAAAGGTGACTTCATCTTTTTTTTTTTTATTGCTGTACTTATCTCACAGTGAGGATGTATGCAACATTCCTTAAAAGGTGCTGAGTGACACTACTCCCCCCACCCCGATGAGGCTCACTTAACTCCCACTCCCCCTGGCACAAAACTGCAACTTCGAAAGCCTGCACTGCAACAATCCCCGCAGCGATCAGAAATGATTCAGAAATGACAGCAGGACAAAAACAGCTCCATTTCTCCCATACAAATTAAATAAAGAAAGAGGAATGCACTTCTGCAATGTCAGCGAAGATTCTTTACTTCATCGCAGATATCCGTGTGCATCTTGTTATTGTGGAGTGTGGTATGAATGTATCTCATAACAAAAGATGCAAGTTACAAAAGTGCAGTTTGCATAAAGTCATTTAATATGAATACTGGGGCGCAATGCATGGCCAGTGCAGCCTGTATGTGTGGTGGAGTACCGCCGTCTGTATATCTTCAGGCTGGGATGCAACACTATTCACATTTTCATGAGAAAATCAACAAACCCATTCATAGCTGATGGAAGTGGAAACACTGCCAGAACTGATGTTCCGTAATATATCCCAAAGCAAAGAATTATTTGCAAATCTTGTTTAGTGGATGGAAAAAAGCTTGCAAGGCTCATAAACTCTGAAACACATCTTTTAAAAAAATAAAATGTCGAACAAGCTTTACTTTCATTTATCGTTTCAGAATATTCCATAAGTGCTCACCTGCTTCAGATCTGGAGACTGATGAAGTCATGACATACAGTATAGATAGCGTCAGTGTGAGGTTGTGCATACCATTGAGGGACAACTTCTGCTTTGTGGATGGGATAGAGCCATCTTAAAAACATTCCTCCATGCAGGAGGTATAAATGGGGTAAAAATGAACACTTGACACATCAACATCATCAAGGGTATGAGTTTGGTTAAGTCAATTGACCATGGCAGGAATATACATCTCACACCACTACAGAACCACAACAAACCTTCTGATTAGGCACAATATTTTTTAATGCCTTTTTTAAATCTCTTGAGGAACGTGATGTTTGTGATGTAACATAGATACATGAAAAACTTTGACTTTTGCCGAGATCACACCCAATTTGCATTAACATGTATATTTATAAGATATGACAAGTTCTATTCTTTTTGTAAGAAAATGTTCCCTCTTACAAATTAAATGTGTGAGAATGCTAACTGTATTCTGTCACATCATTTGCATTCCAGTTTGCATGGAAATTGATTATAAAACAAGGGCACACACATATTCACCAGCAAATGAGTTTTAAAATTATCTTTGGTTGCATAGTGGCCTTACAAGAAGGAAAAACTTAATGGCACAAGAGAAAGGTAGATTTTTTTCATGTAGCCAAGGTATGGTGGAATTGCATATTTCTATTTGCTTTCAGAGCAGTTATTTAACTTTGAGCTTAATCTTTTTAACTAGACAATTCCCTTTTTCTGCTTACAGTACTTTTTCTCCTTCAGTGAAGTGGCACAAAATTGGGAATCAATACATTCATGCCAATGGAGACACAGCTATTAATAGGTTATGGATGGATCTGAGCAAAATCTGCTGATATTAGCCTTTAGGAGAAGGAAGACAGGATCAGGTTTTATAGCTGCAAAAGCAAATACAGGTAGAGCAGGTGCGCGGTCTGTTGTGTAGCACTGCGGTCTGCAGACAGTCATTAGATGAGCCCAGCAGTGATTGGTTCAGACTCTCATTACATCACCACAGCAGTGCCTCTAATTAGACCACATGGTCATCACGTCACCAAAGCAGGGTCACTGATTGGCTCAGCCTCACATTACATCACTGCAGTGATAACTCTTGAACTGTATCTGGAACTCTTCAACAGTCGACAGTAGGGGTGGGGCAGGGGGACATTGTCCCACACACACACACACACACACGTACGAGCATGCACACACACACACTCGCATGCACACATACGTGCACACACACACAGACACACACACGTACGCACGTACACACACACACACACACACACAAACACTCGCAAGCACGCGCACACACACACAAACACACACACAGACAGACACACACACACACAACATCGAGGCCGTGACAGCCTCCCCCCGCATGTTACCAGCCCGTCCCGTGCGCAAGCGTAAATAAATACATCTCTCCGCAGGGTGACAGCACGCTCACAGATCTCTTTACAATCGCAGCGGCACCAAGGCCCCTCATCCAAATCACCTCTGCTCTTCCACAAATAAACAAATAAATAACTAAAAGCACCTGGAGATCCAATTCCTCTAAAAGGGTTCATCAGCGCTCCCTCCAGTGGGAGCAGAGGTACAGGGGGATGATGTATGTGGACTTTATAGCCACCTCTTCACGCAGGACGCATCATTGTTGGGGCATGATGTGAAAATAAAATCAGAGAAAAAAGAGCCGGGATTAAATTGGGTTTTTGGCAGCAGGATCCGTAGGCTCCTCGGATCGCCGTGAACCTCACGCTCATGCGGGAATAAAAACAACCCCCTAATCTCTGACTGACTTCTACCCGAGCGGCGCTTCAGGGAAACTAGCGTAGCCAGCCGGGGAAGAGAAGGCATCGTAGCAAGCATCGCATAAAGCAAGCAAGCATCTCATAAAAAATGACACATTTATTCAGCACCCACAAGAAACATGCACCTTCAAAAGAAAGGTTGGTATGTAACAGTACAGAAATTACCTGGAACCAACATCGTGCCCTCAATGTTTAGTTAAATGCCTGTAAGCGGCTCTGGTAAATGTCAGTGGAAACCATTCATTAGTATTGTTTGAGAACAGATCTAATTAAAGGCACAGGCCGCTAGACCATGAACTCTCCCCCGCTCGGTAGCTTAACAGACTTATTCTTATTTTCAAAAAAGAAATACCACCATTTGTTTATTTCCATTACATTTTAGTCCCTGTTAATGCTACGACACGGGAACCTAGTATTCATTGACTGAGCAAGTTTCGTATTGCTTGCAGGTGTGTCACCTCTCCCAAATAATTTTGGCAAACATGGCTGCTCCTAACATGGCTGCTCCTCCTGTGCAGACCGCTTGTGCCATAAGATTTTTTTGGTACCTCGGTTGCCAAATAGGTTATGCCCCCCCCCCCCCCCCCCGCTAGTGTCACGGCGTAATGACAGGTATGCCCTGCAGCCACGGGGTACGAGCTGCCACTCCTTCTCGGGAGATTAAATCTGCTCACGTGACTCTGCGAGTCCGGCTTCGTGGCGCGTCTCCCTCTGTGGGCGGCGTAACCTGGCTGATCGCTTTAATTGGATACGTTTACGCCTTGGCACGGACGCCATTTCCTGGCACGCATCCTGTCAGATCTGAAAACTGAAGGTACCATGATTTTTTCACCCAGAGAAATGGCTATGAAAGCATTAGGGAAAATTTTGCTGTAGCGATCAGTAGTTTTACACAATAAATATTTTAAATTAACAAACCAGCTCGATGTAAGTGCACATTTAACAAGAGAACAGAGGATTCAATATTAAAATCGATGTTAATTTTACAACAGATTTTCAGCTTTCCAGTCACAGTGCTGGTCAATGTTATGGCCCAGCCACTGTTAAATTTTCATACCAGACTGTAGAGCACGTCACGATTCTCATAATTCATATATGATGATCTGCTTTCTATGTACATATTCTGCATGCATTAAAAAAGTAGCGTTAACAAAGGGGAAAGGGAAAGAGTTAACGTAAATGAAATACAAACAAAAAATATAGGTGCATGTTAACATGAATGACAATGGCGCACTTCACAAAATTATATACGGTCGGAGGCTTCACGTGCTTGGCATAAAGAGCTCTCTGTTGCTGTGATGTCAGAGACAGGGTGAGAGAGAGAGAGTGAGAGAGGGGGGTAGAGTGAGAGAGAGAGAGGGGGAGAGAGAGGGAGAGGGAAAGAGAGAGAGAGTCCAGTCCTTCCTGCAGCCTTTAGCATTCTGCAGGCTGCTGCCTGGCGCGCTGTTTTAATCATCTTAATGGAACATTCTGGGATTGCAGGGACCTGGAAGGTTTTAATGAGATGAAGTTTTAAATCGTATACCTGTAATGGTGTTTTACAGCCAGGGTGTTACAGCTCTTTCTTCCCCTCTTATGGTCTGTGTTTGTCTTTCTCCCCGTTATATATATCCACCAATTTTCCTCTCTGCCGCTGTTTCTCTCTCTTCGTTTCCCTCCCTCGCTAACTCGCCCCTTCGCTCTTTCTTCCCCTCTCTTCCATTCCATCTTCCCCGCCGCCTCTCTATTTTTAACAGCGCCAGCCTCATCTAGGAGACAAAAAAATATTATTAAAACTCTTTAAGAATGCAAATTAAAACACTCGCAGTTCCGCGTAATTATGTGCAGTGCATTATGCAACGCTCTATCCAGATACATGTGTGTATTATGTCCGCTCTTCACGTACAAGACAGAAAACAGTAATCTGACTGACAGCTATTCATTATGCAGGTGCCAGATGCAGTGCAGTGAAGATGTTTACATGTGTCGCCTGTCACACACGTGTAGGTTATGAATTGTCTCACGTGCGAAGCGGTGAAGTGTTTGCGGGGCTGCAGTTAGGCTTGAAGGGCCTCTCCGCGGCCCTCAGGAGGAGCGCTTAGCATGCGGGGTCCATATCACCCTGGATACACAGACGGCTGACATTTCAGAGGATTATCCCCTAATACAGTGAGTGCACCTGGGCAAGTTTCAGGACGTGCCGTGTCTGACACGCCACGCTCCCGTGCGATGTTTCGCTGAACGTGCCACATGACACGTTCTGCCGGTTTATTTATTCGTTTTTTTATTTTTTTTGGGCGACGGTTAAGCAGAGCCTGACCAGGTTTAAAGAGTAAAGAGGAGGGAAGGAAGAGAAAATAGACGCGTTCACTGGCATCCTTCCATCCATTATCTATACCCACTTATCCAGGGCAGGGTCGCAGGGGGGTGCTGGAGCCTATCCCAGCATGCATTGGGCGAGAGGCAACATTCACTGGCAGGATATCTCAATTTAAACTCCACACTCCTGCTCTGAATGCAGTTTGCTACTTATGCTACCTGCTATACTTGCGTTGCTAATATACAGTAATACAATAAGCAAGTAATATTTGTGGGTCACACATTCACTTGATCTTTCACCTCTTTTTAGATTATATTTCAGTGTTTAAGAAGTGGGCAATAGCCAGCTGGTGTATAACTGCTACACAATTAATTATTATACATAATTGCCATCCAAGGTTTATTTGTGTTTAGGTTCAGTGATTTCAGGAGTTTGGCTTGGACTCATGGAAGTTACACCAACCAGACCGCTAACTGTTGGATTGCAATTTAGAATGCAATTACCCCCTATCAATATGTAATAGTGCTAACTTGTGAGCAGTTAAGTGTTAAGTATCCATGTAATTCAATATTCAAATATGAATAAAACATTTTCATATTTACTACCTGAGAAAACACTCGTTGATGTATGCAGCTGTGACAAATGATTATGCGTGTGGGAGCCTATAGCCTACATTTCGTCTGCTATGTCCATTAACAGTAACAGAAAATGTCCCCAGAATTTAATTTGCCTGTACTTTTTATTTATGTTTACTTTGGACTAGTAAAGGCATGCAGCTGGCCTGAATAACAAAGGAAATTAAATTGTGTGTTAATTATATGTCCATAAAAGTAACCCGTTTTATGCTACCGGCTAAAATGGAGGCAGTAAAAGCAGGGCCCAATTACGAGCAAATGTAACGCCGTGGCAACAGGGATCATAGTAAACGCGGCTCATTGCGGGAAGCCAAAACAAATATGTGAAGAAATAACCAGTAGATTTACCCAGCGTGGGGTACAAGTCAAAACTGCATTCATCCTCCTGGCCA
Organism: Anguilla rostrata; assembly: GCF_018555375.3. NCBI lineage: Eukaryota > Metazoa > Chordata > Actinopteri > Anguilliformes > Anguillidae > Anguilla > Anguilla rostrata. The sequence goes on from NC_057948.1 coordinate 11,113,170, forward strand.
CCACAAAAGGCTCAAGCCTAAAAACAGAAGAAGAATGAAAAACGTTTCGGATAAGTCTGTCCTTATCGCTGAGAGCACGCGTTCGCCAGGTTCACCGCGGCTCAAAGGTACGTGCGCTGACAAACGACGATAACTTTGTTTTCAAAGGGGAGCGAGGGCTTAAGTGTTGATGAATATTAAACCCATTGATTATTATTTTGATAAAATCAGTGCAAGTACCCTGCTGGGCCTATCTGAAGGTGACGGTGAGAGCTCCGCCTGTAGAGGAACGCTAAATCTCAAAAGAGCTGTCTCTGTTTTCCGTTGCAATGTGTTTACAAGCACAGAAGCACTGCAGGGCTGTTTGAAAAATATATTATGGCTCACAAAGGCTTCGATCATTTCAGACAAAAAAAAGGTAAAATCACATCTCTTGGGTAAGAGATTACTGCTAGAGGAACAAGCAACGTATATGCTGAGCATTTGTGTTTGGGACAAGGATGCATTTATTTATTTATTTTCTTGATTTGGCTATATACTCCTCAATTTTACATTTGTAATCAAACAATTCACATTTGGTTAATGTGCAGATTCTCAGCTTTTATTAATGGTATTATTATACATTTTGCTTCTACCATGTAGAAATTACAACCATTTTTATACATAGTGCCCCCATTTCAGGGCACCATAACATTTAGGACAAATGGCTTCACAGGTATTTCTGATTAGTCAGGTGTGTTCAATTGCTTCCATAGCGCAGGTATGAGAGGGTTCAGTATCTAGTCTTGATTCTAGGCATTTGATTGCCTTTGGAGTCTGCTATTGGTGTTTGTCAACATGAGGACCATAGTAGTGCCAATGAAAGTCAAGGAAGCCATTATGAGGCTGAGAACAGTCAGGGACAGAGGCCAAACTCAGGCTTAACTAAATCAATGGTTTGGGTCATCAGTAAGAAAAAAGAAAGCACTGGCGGCACTTAATTATTCAGTGAGACAATGATCCCAAACATACTGCTGGAACAACAAAGGGGGGTTTCAAAGCCAAAAACTGGAAAATCCTGACTGGATAACTCATTCACCCAATCTGAATCCAGTTGAACATGCGTTTCATTTGCTGAAAAAAAAAATAAGGCAACTAGCCCCCGAAACAAGCAGGAACTGAAGATGGCTGCAGAAGAGGCCTGGCAGAGCATCATCAAAGAAGACTCAGCAACTGGTAATGTCTACGGGTAACAGACTTCAAGCAGTCACTGCATGAAAATGATATATGAGAAAGTACTAAATATGACTGCTCTAATTCACATCACATTAATATGTCCCAAAAATTGTGGTGTCCTGATCTTTCTACATGTGGAAATGCAAAATATATAAATATATAAAAATACCCTTTAATAAAAGCTGAGAAGCTGCACTACAACCACATGCAAATTGTTTGATTACAAATATAAAATTGCGGAGTACAGAACCAAACCAAGAAAAAATGTCCCTGTCCCAAGCATTAAGCACTGTGTGTGTATATATAATATCAATATAAAAAACACATATAAATCACATTTATGTGTGTGGTGCAAATGTGGTGCAAGGCCAATAAAAAGCACCAGCAGTACCTTAGTCAGTAGAGTTTGTGTAATGATATTCAGAGTCCTCTCCCGGGAATGTCACATGACCTTTGTCCAGCATCACTGTGGAGTAGCTTTAGCCCATTGGTTAGCCTGACCTTCATGAGGGGTCTCTCGCCCTCGGACAGGCGGTTGGCCCACTTCAGCCTTTAAATGGTTCAGATGGCCAATCCGTGAGCTATCTGCATGGTGGTCAGTACCCATAGATTCTAAAAAAACATTTAATTTGCACTTCATTTTTCCCTTTTGTTAACTGTCTGTTAATTTACCATTAATAAAACACGGGCATATTTGTAATACATATTCATGCATTATAGTAGCTCATTCATTAATACTCACTCGTCCAAGCCCCATTGCATATTGAATGAAGAGCCCTAAATAATCCCCCATTAATCATCTAAAAATGATTCTCATCATCATATGAACAGACATAAATGCCTTTAAACTTCTACATAGGGATCATGGGCCTTGCAGTCTTTAGTAATGCTATGTTTTTGCTATTGCTGAACAACAGTCTCTTGTATTCCAAAGAGAGAGGTACTGCACTCAAAGACGTAGTTGTTTGATGCGATATGGTCAGGGTTACTCATCCAATCCAGCCAATTTAGTATCCAATTAAAATGATGCTAATAATAGATGTGAAAGATGTGATTTTAAGGTCAATATAAATTGATTAGCTTGGCCCTTATTAACACAAGGATATTGTGTCTCTTTTTCCTTTCATTTTTTATAATTACTGATTTTAAATTGTCTTCCTGGCGTGGACTTCAAACGGACGGACGTGATTATGAAAGCCATTTAATGCACATAATTTGTGGTACATTTCATAACCGGGCCCCTGATAATTTCCTTTTTGCACGGAAATGCGTCTGGGGTTTGCAGGACACTTAAGATGATTTTCTTCACGGTTGGCGCTCTTTGCAGTGGATCACAGTCAGTGAGAGAAAGGGTAATTACTGTTCAACCAAAAATAAAGGGGAAAAAATAATCAAAACCTCCCAAATGACTACTGCATCATATTACTGTAAAGTAACCACTAGGGATGTACCCCCCCCGCCCGCCCCCCCCCCCCCAAAAAAAAAACATATTTGGAAATGCATAGATGTATGCATGCATGTTTTTTTCCTTCATGGAGTTTATGAATCATTTTTTGCAATATATATGGATAATGAGATTTGTGAGAAAAGTGTTAATTAATTAAAAGGGGCAAGACCAGTTTGTTGTGCATGGTAAACACACACATTTTATGCATTTTGTACATTTTGTTGACAGGTGCACCTATTAAATATGAGTGCAGCGTGAACAAGATGCACCAAAGCCACCCCGCCCGCCACACCCATTCCAATAACACAATATTTTGCTTTGTCTTTGCATAGCCCTAGATGCCTCAAGGTTAATCAAAAATGGCTGAGCAATATAAATCTGCGAGCATGTTTTTTTATTATTCTTCTTTATTGTGTTAATTGATTGAACTGCACTCCCCCCTAAATGTGACTTGGCAGATTTGACTGAATTGCGCAGGGGTAGGCTACCCTGGTGCAAGAGTGCCACAGATGTTTCTCCAGTTTGTTTACTCTGAGCCTGACTGCAGTTTGACTGATTAATAGAAGCCTGAATGAGAGTGAGTGGTGCATGGTGGTGTGTCTCCAGCACCACATTCATTAAGCCTAATAATTAACACAATTACGCAGTTATGGGTTGGAATGGAGTAAAAAGCAGTTTGCATCGTTGGACCTACAGTGCCCTGGTCAGAACCCTGTTATAGCACCTTCCCTAAAGATGGGTTTGCAGATTTGGACTGAATGGTTGGGTGGGTGTCATACTCCAACCCTGGAAGACTGCACCATCTCCAGGTTCCGGGTGTGTTTCAGATTAATTCAAGTAACCTGTTTGCTAAGAAGACCACACACCTTGCTTCCGAGGCTTAAGGCAAGGTGGGCCTCCACAGCTTGAGTCTGACAGCGCGTCCCCTGAAGACGACTCGGCAGATTGGACTGCATCGAGGGCTAAATGACTCAATAAAAGCTCTAGCAAAAAAAACCTCTCCCATATACCCAGAAGTTTTTTTTTTAAATGCAGAAATGTGTTTTCTAACCAGATGTTAAAATATGCCCATGTATGATCAGTAAAACAATCAGCATCGGCTGCTTCAGAGGTGTAAGAATGACTGAGTTTTGGTGCAGTAATTCATCAGTGATAATATCATGCTCCTGTTCTGCTGATTACCCCTTGTACTTCATTATATTTCATCTTGCTGCTCATTTTCTGGCATTTATTTTTCATTAATTTGCTCAGTCACTGTTCTTGCTGCTGCATGTGATCCTATTACTCATTGACTGAGTATATTCCGTATTGTTTGCAGGTGTGCTGCCTCATCCCTCCTCTCAAAATCAACCCGATCTCACCGGGTCCTTCAGAGTAATTCCGGCAAACGTGGCCACTTCTAACATCCTTTCGACTGGATGCTGTGCAGATTGCTGGTGGCGTGTGCATTTTCAGTACCCGGGCTGCGAGCGTCACAGCGTAACAAACTGGGCTCGTTACTGTGAGGTTACAGGTTCAAATCCCAGGTGAGGTACTGCTGTTGTATACCCTTGAGCAAGGTACTTAACCTGAATTTGCTTCAGTAAATAGCCAGCTGTATAAATTGTTTCCATGCTTGAAAGTCACTCTGGATAAAAGTGTCTCCAAAATGCGTGAATGTCATAACTGGGGGAATAAATATACCAGCTACTTACCATAATGGTGCACATGACACACATAGATAGCTATAAACAACCTCCACCACGAAATGAAAAATAATTCACAGTAAGGTATTTAATCATGTAAATGACGAACAATAAACCAAAATCTAAGGTCAAGACCACGGTTGGTGATGTTTACACAATATGTCTAATGTTGTGCATTATAGACCAGTATATAAATAGAGGGTGTATCAGACACGCTCCGTTGTTTTATTCTGGTGTCTGATATACTGTTTTGTCTATATGCACATACATAGGATATTAGATCTATATACACATGAGTCATTCAGGGCTGCTCCACTTTAACATAATTAATCACATTAGATGATGTGGCTTTTGTTTGAAGCTAAAAGGAAGCTCTTTTTCCCGTGGCCTGAAATTCATTTAATTTCTGTCTCGGCACTTCAGAGATGATTGCGCCGATGTCATTCATCAGGACTGTTGGGGAGATGCCGATAAGGGCTTCATCTGAGTTTCCTTTGTCATCCCGAGTGAGAGAGTTGAGGGCGTGGGGGCATGGGGGTCTAAGGAACGAGGCGGAGCAATGCTGTTCTAAGGGCTTTAAACCTGCCCCCCCCCCCCCCACATGAGTACCGAGAAAGACTATGGCAGAGGCAGAGGGGATTATGGGAAGCCGACAAATGAAAGTGCAAGGGTATTGCAGAACTGTGCAAAGCAGACAAGTTTCCGATCAATCTTAGGCCAAGGCAAAACTTTGGGCAACGTTGCCCGCCTCACCAAAGGCTGAAACATTACTATATTTGCGATGTGGACATAAATACAGCTAGCAAATTTTCACTAGACACATAGCAAGGCAATGTGATTGTACCCTTGTGCTGAATGCCTAAATCTAAAGGTAAATGTACTGTGTAGAGTAGTCTCTGGCACTGCTGTGGCCTGAAGTGTGTAAAGTAGTCTGTGGCACTGCTCTGGCCTGTAGTGTGTAAAGCAGTCTCTGTCACTGCTGTGGCCTGTAGTGTGTAAAGTAGTCTCTGGCACTGCTGTGGCCTGTAGTGTGTAAAGTAGTCTCTGGCACTGCTGTGGCCTGAAGTGTGTAAAGTAGTCTGTGGCACTGCTCTGGCCTGTAGTGTGTAAAGCAGTCTCTGTCACTGCTGTGGCCTGTAGTGTGTAAAGCAGTCTCTGTCACTGCTGTGGCCTGTAGTGTGTAAAGCAGTCTCTGTCACTGCTGTGGCCTGTAGTGTGTAAAGTAGTCTCTGGCACTGCTGTGGCCTGAAGTGTGTAAAGTAGTCTGTGGCACTGCTGTGGCCTGTAGTGTGTAAAGTAGTCTCTGGCACTGCTGTGGCCTGAAGTGTGTGAAGTAGTCTGTGGCACTGCTCTGGCCTGTCGTGTGTAAAGTAGTCTCTGGCACTGCTGTGGCCTGTACTGTGTAAAGTAGTCTCTGTCACTGCTGTGGCCTGTAGTGTGTAAAGTAGTCTGTGGCACTGCTGTGGCATGTAATGTGTAAAGTAGTCTGTGGCACTGCTGTGGCCTGTAGAGTGTAAAGTAGTCTGTGGCACTGCTGTGGCCTGTAGTGTGTAAAGTAATCTCTGTCACTGCTGTGGCTTGTAGTATGTAAAGTAGTCGGTGGCACTGCTGTGGCCTGTAGTGTGTAAAGGGGTCTCTGGCACTGCTGTGGCCTGTAGTGTGTACAGTAGTCTGTGGCACTGCTGTGGCCTGTAGTGTGTAAAGGAGTCTCTGTCACTGCTGTGGCCTGTAGTGTGTAAAGTAGTCTCTGTGGCACTGCTGTGGCCTGTAGTGTGTAACGTAGTCTCTGGCACTGCTGTGGCCTGTAGTGTGTAAAGGAGTCTCTGGCACTGCTGTGGCCTGTAGTGTGTAAAGGAGTCTCTGGCACTGCTGTGGCCTGTAGTGTGTAAAGTAGTCTCTGGCACTGCTGTGGCCTGTAGTGTGTAAAGTAGTCTGTGGCACTGCTGTGGCCTGTAGTGTGTAAAGTAGTCTGTGGCACTGCTGTGGCCTGTAGTGTGTAAAGTAGTCTGTGGCACTGCTGTGGCCTGTAGTGTGTAAAGTAGTCTCTGGCACTGCTGTGGCCTGTAGTGTGTAACGTAGTCTCAGTCCCCTTTGTGGGAACTCTGAAGAAGTATAAAAGTTTTAGCAACAGTGCTCCTAGTATGCAGGTGGTGCAGCAGGAACTGGGTACTTGATATCAGTGATCTGGCGATATCAGACTTGGGGAAAAAAGAACATGGGGGTGGGTGTGTGGGGGTGGGGGAGGGGGTACATTTTTCTGAAGCAAGGCACAGTTCTCCTTTCAGAAGAAGATAAAAGGTTCTCCCCTCAGAAGGAGATAAGTGGAGGAGAGAAAGCTGGGAGCACGTTATTGATGAGTGTGTCAGCATCAGGTTTTCTACTCGACAGAGAGCCAATAGTCTTTCTTGGAGGTAACTCCATTTTGTACTTAGGATTAACTATGAAATTTGAAGGCTGTGCCCCATAATGTGTATGTGTGTTTATTTTTACAATAGCCTCCTTTCAGGTCACTATTTAAAAAAAACAAAAAACATATTCATTATTATTAGTGTTATTATTATTATTATTATTATTATTATTATTATTATTATTATTATTAGTAGTAGTAGTAGTAGTCGTAGTAGTAGTACTAGTAGTATTGATATTGGTATTGTTATTGTTATTAATAATAACAGCAACAACAACATAATAATAATAACAACAAACTGATTAGATTAGACACTGGGTAAATAAGGGAAATATACTGAATTTCAAATCCCTCCATTTCTTCAATCAAAAGGGTTCTGAGCATTAGCATAGTTTGATTAGATTCATTTGCATGTACATTCTGCTCTCCGCCATGCTCTCTCTCTCTCTCCCGAAATTGAACAAAACAAAACAAAAATGACAAAGACGGAACGTAATGAGAATTACATTCTCGGTATGTGACATTTCTAATGGCATGACCCATTCCGGAGCCATATTAGCGACATTATATTTTTAAATTTAGTACCGACATGGGTCACCACTCGACAAATGATGCTGCGTGAAACATCGCTGCGGAAACAGGGAAAGGCAGACGCGCGACGTCACCGGCGGACCCGGCTCATGCTAATGCGAACGCCGCTGTGGCGCGGTAAATCAGCGCGCGCGATTTGAGCAAAATTCAATTTCCAGCCCTGATTAGATCGTTTTGCTTTATTAGCTTGCGTGAAAGGGCTCTACAGTGCATTACCGCAGGACGTACGCAGACTCGGCGAAGAGCGTGTTCAGCGAGGAGCTCGTTGTGCCCGCAGCTCCGCGTGGCTGCTCTGGCTCTGGGCAGAACATAGTTCAGTTCTGTTAGCCCTGAAACCTCTGACGCTACTCTGCTTCTGATCTTGTTGCTGAATAAACTTCTGAAAATAGTTTAAAAATACCAATAGAAAATACTTTCCCCCCACAATCCAGTATCTCTAATTGAGCCACCCGAACCCTCGCAAGGAAGACTGCAGTTGAACAGTGTGCATTCCACCAATGCTTTGCCATTGACCCAGAGACTATTCTGTACTCTTCAGGCCATACAACACTGCAGGGGAGGGCAATCACTAATTGCAGGATTGGAAAATTCATCATTGCAGGCAGTAGTTATGATATAAACTTGTTCCTTCAGATAATTTTCTATTGCATTATTATTGTCACTGCACAACATACAATGCATGTATTGATTCAATTAAACATATATTTTGTGCATGTGGCTCAATGAAATAGTCATTCCATAATGTTACCAAGCATTTTTAAAAAAAAAGTCACTTCAAAGGCTGCTGGAATGCCACATGCAGTCAGTTTGCACCATAGAATAGCATAGAGCACCATAGAGTTTAGCAGCATGTTTAACCCTACCACAGGAATATTATTCACCTTTATTTAAGTACTCTGAGACGCATCAAGGGATCAGCGCCCTCTTTTTCAAGAGTGCCGAGTTTACCGACAAAACATAACAAGAACATAAACTATTTACAAGGCACACAATTTTAATAATCAATAAATAAGACAGCTGTCAAAAGATAAGAGATAATAATGCAACATTAATTAAAACACACACAATTAATGGTAATTAGGTTCCTTATCAGATTCCTGAAAAGACCAAGTATCACAGCACCGAGTTTTAGTTTATTCAAAGTGTACAGAGCACAGTGTCTAAAGGAAGTTTTACTTAATTCTGTATTAATTGCAGGCACTCAGAGCAGCAATACGTCCAGATAATGAGTCTTATAGATTTCCATTCTCCAATTAATAAGCCTGTGAAGCTAAAATGGGAGTTTATGGCAAATGGTCTTTTAAATGCACATAAGCCAGTATGCTGCTGTGCTTACAAAAAAGAGACAGGATACCCATTCCTTAAATACAAAATACAACGATATGCATCACCTGTTTAGAAAATCTCAATACAGAATGATAGACAGCTTCTAATGATCTTATAGTAGACAAAGAAGCAAGGCTATACTGTAGATCTCCATAATCTGGTACAGAATGAAAGGTTGCTTCCACACTCTCAGCCTACATGAAATGGGGAAAAGAAGCTTTGTATCTGTAAAAGAAGCTTAACTCCAGTCTCAAATTTTTAACTTCAATCTCAAATGTGCCTCAATGTGAGCATTCTAAGAGGATTCATCATCAATTAAAATTCCAAGATATTTGTAGTTACCATTCAAACCATTTAAAATGGTGATTTTAAAACTCAGTATTTTTTGCTTTGGAAAAAAAACATATATTTAGTTTTGTCATGATTAAGTAACGGTTTTAAATTGATGAGTGCAATTTTCAGGCCAATGAAAGGAAGCTGCTGATTTTCAATGGCCTGATTTATAGAATCAGCAGTACAGTAGAGAATGTTGTCATCTGCACACGGATGAATATTAACTGTGCCTATGGATGAAACAATATCACTAATGTGAATGATGAACAAGACTGGCCCTACAATTGAACCTTGTGGGACTCCTTTACCTACTCTTAAAACTCTGATTTTGAATCACCCAATACAACACGTAGAGGTAATTTTGAAATCATTCATAGGCTAAAGAATCAAAATCAATAAGTAAGAGTCTCTGTAGTAGCATGGAGTTATCAACTGTGTCAAAGACTTTAGACAAGTCTACAAAGAGGGCGGCACAATGTTGACAATTATCCATTGCACACACAGTGTCATTCACAGTCAGAGAGGCAGCAGAGATGGTACTGTGTTTGGCCCTAAAACCAGATAAGTCCATGGAAGTCCATGGTGGAATCTGGCGACTATAGGGTCTCTTTACTAAAGTAGCATTTTGTTCAACAGGTTGGTTATCTGGGTAGCTATAAGTGTTTACTTTTAAGTCATTCAAGTTACAGAATGAATTTAACAAAACTGTGACCTGTCAAATGAGTCCTCATTGGTGTCAATGGGTCCAGCCATTTGGGAGTAATCTGGATGCGCACACGAACCAGGTGGAAATGGCCTTTTTAAATTCTTGTGTTTAAGGGGTTACAAATTATCATTCAATATAGAATATTTCTAAAGGTTAAAGCTTCACAAACATTTTAGAAAATTAAGCTCTGGGATTTTTCTGTGTGCTTGTTTTCATTCTGTCTCCTCGTTCACGTAAGGTTATCAATTTTATCATATTTCTGAGTACTACTTTCCATAAATGACCTAAATTCAGTCACAAGGTACCTACAGTTCAGTATTTAGGAGGCCCACTGATTGCATCTATTGGTATGCATCACTCAATAAGAGAACATAACCTCTTTCAACAAAATGATTTGCCTTATTGCAGACAATTTTACATATTTAGTTGTCAGACGGCTTATCTGACTGATTAGACAGTCTTACAATAAAAATGGAATATTAATTCTGTAAAACATAAAGCGTCTCTTTCTGGCCAAACTTGGCCTCAGAGTGTAAATCATGTTTCATTAGACATCAAAAGCATCTAATTAAGTACAATCAATGCTTCATTACAAGTATGGCCGGAACTAACTGGAACTTCTCCAAAAAATTGTCCAGAGAGAATGCATTATATTTTGAAGAACAAAAAAAAAACAAAAACTCTACTTTTTTATTTGCCCTTCCAAACAGTCTCTCTAGTAGTAAGAATGACAGTTGCTATTTTTATTATTTTAATATAAAAATGAGTGTCACGTATTCACTATATGACAATTTCACAATTTCAGATAATTCCCTGGGAGATCATTTTGTCTCATGAACAAAAGCACCAAAATTCTTTTTTCAAATCATTTCAAAACATTTTTTGGGGCTATTTTAAGATTTTTTTTTGTAGGAGTGGGCGGGGGTAGGGTTGAAATCTGGAGGCCTAAATGTTTCATGAAATTCTTTTTTTTATGGCAGCTTTCAGTTGCACACGGAGAGAATACCACACAGAAATACTGGATCACCGCATCACAAGCGAAAAACAATCTATCAAACACCCCTTCGGTTTAGCCTGGCAGCAAAATTTGAAATATAAATTGAGCATCTGAATATTTGTGTCTGATGGAATGTGCTGGGCGTGAAGAGGTGAAATGATGCGGGTGAGATGTTGCATCGTATGTCATATCTCCACAACATCTGAAGCGTGCCTGGCCCATCAATCCCAATGAACATAAAACAAACACAATATGGGTCTTTCTCTTGATGAGGCTCTAACACTATGTGTGTATTTAAAAAAAAAAAAACAGCATGTGTTTATGGCAGGGGTTTGCAACCCTGGTACTGGAGGGCCACATGGTTCTCACCCTAAACAACAGATTTACACCATAATACCTGGTGAGGCGTGAGCAAACCAAGGAATCATCTGCTTCAGAGTAAAGTGTTAAATTACGACAGGAATCATAGTAACATCCAACCATCGTGACCTTCAGAACGCCAGGATTGAGGATCCTTGGTTTATACTACCAAGGACAACGTGAACAAAGGCTGCTCCTGGACATTTCTTTCCAAACGAGCAAGAACAAATTGTGCTCAAAAAAGTATTTGGCCTTGATGGTAAAGGAATATTCAGTGATATTTTGTAAATAAGTGCAATATGTGGAAAAGACATTTCACATGACTGTACTTTTAAAAAATATACTGTAATATTTTAAATAGGAAATTATTATAATTTGCACATTTGTCCCTATGGTAATGTGGTAATATCTTGAAAATGTGTTTCAGTATATTTGCAGGAATAGACTGTTTTCTCTTACAAAGAAATCTGTTTTGTCAATAGATTTCAATGGGAGGAGTACAAAGGAAGTGCTTCACTTTTGAACAGTTCCTGTCAATCCTGTGTAAAATTTCTGTACATACGTGCTACATCCAAGTTCAGGGACAACAATAATTTAAAATTATAATGGCATGTGCAATATGTTTGAGGATACAGAGGAAATTATCTATTTTATAAAATTGTATTTTGTTAATTATCTATCGTTCTTCCTCATGATATTACAATTCATTTTTATGTTGGTGGGATAATTCACTGTCTACTTACAGTTGACCAGCAGTGTGTTAAGTGTGTTAAGAAACAGCACTGAGAATTAACGCATTCAAATGTGATAACGACAAAGTCAGCAACAACCACATAAGTGGAAACACAAATGGAAATAGGCAAGATTCCATTTGCACCTGAACTCATTGTTGCTGAATCCAAAATTCAGCACTAGCTGCGTAATTCCTATTCCTATCCAAATCCTTTTAGTTTGTTAATCCTCTTAGGTGATGGCCACAGACACAGTGAAAATACAAGGCAAAAAATTTCTGAACATACAGTATACTGAAGGTGTCGGTTCACACGTTGTTCTGTGCAAGAGCACCATGACAAACAAACACGTTGTTCCATTTGAACACCGATGCTAAACACCATCGCTGCAGCCGCTTTCAGCTGATCCCAGTTTTGGGTCAGTTTTATCTTCAGGCTCCTCCTCAGCAAGTGAAATGCGCGTTTGATTGGATATAAATCAGGTGACTCACTTGGCCAGTCCAAAACTTTCCACTTTTTTCCCCACTGATAAATGGGCCTTGTGATGTTCTGATTTGCTTCTGCTCTGCTTTGACTCCAAATGCCACACCTAGTCATCAAGTCTAGACCTTTTGTTAGTGCTTTGCGCTTCGACAAATCATGTAATGACACACGGCTGGCCAAAAAACAGCTGAGCAGCCAATTTTCCAATTACTTTTGGCCCCCTAAAATAGAGAACTATGTATAAAAAAGGGCTGCGATTCCAACAAGGCTCATCCAATATGAATGTAAAAGGCCTCAAATGAAAGCTGACAGTCTGCACATTAACATCATATTGCTTCATTTCAAATCCAGTGCTGGAGTCCAGAGTCAAAACAACAAAAAATTGTGTCACTGCCCAAATACTTAGACTGCACTCTATTTCAAAATTTAATAAATGTTCACTCGGCTATTTATGAATGGATAGCTTAAATTCAAAACTTTCAATGCAAATGTGTGTTTTACAAAACTCATCCTAAAATGCATTATAACCATTTGAATAATCCAGCTTAAAGTGCAATAGCACGTCCTTAATGGAGATTTGTCGTGTCTAATTTTATGGAAATCGCTGTATGAGCATGAGTATGAGCAACAGCAATCTAGGTCTTTTCTGGGAAAGGTGATTATACCATATTTTTTGTGCTGTGAAAATGCAGCATGGTAAGTGTGTGTGTGTGTGTGTGTGTGCATACGTGTATGAGAGGCCGTTTAGGCCATAAATCATACTTCCTCTCACACACACAATCATCCTCTCTTGTGCACATCATCATACTCTCTCACATACACCACTATGCTCTATCACACACACCATTATATTCTCTCACACATACCACTATTCTCACACTTACTACTATTCTCTCCCACACACACACAATCATTCTCTTTCACACATACTACTATTATGTACAATGGTGTGTGAGGGGGTATAATGGTCTATGTGTGAAAGTATCATGGTGTGTGTGAGAGAGTAGAATGGTATGTGTGAGAGAGTACAATGGCGTATGTGAGAAGAAGTGTGATTTATGGCCTGAATCGCATGTGTGCGTGCATGCGCTTCCAGTAAAAAATGCTTCAGGTGAAGTGCCATCCTTGGTGAAGAAAGCAGTTGAAAAAGATGCAGTAATGAAATGCACTGATTTCAGAGATTGTAAGACCAAGACAGAGGCGCTTTTCTGTTGTTTGTCTGCATGCTTGTTTGTGTGTTCTTTGCATGCTTCTGAATTGATCTTCTTACTGGTTTTCCAAAATTTGCCCCTGAGATGCATTCAAGAACGATCTCTTCAGGAACAAAAACATCCAAAAAAAAAAATGTATTGTGAAAAGTTGTTACTTTAAAATAAAAATAATTGTTTGTGTATTTGTCTACAGCCATTAATTCTGACCTCCCTTAAAAACACACCTCTGTACCCATGTGGTGCTTCTTTTCAACTGACATTTCACAAAACTCAAGGCTCCTCTCCTGAGACCGTCTATCTCTTCTCTTTCTCGCTCTCTCCCCTTTTCTCTCTCTCCTTTTAGCTCTTTCTCAGTGCATCTGTGCGCAGTAAACACCATTTTATTTTATCCCTACTGGATTCTACTTTTAAAATGTTAGATACCATTTTACTACGTGCGAGTACTCATATAATTTTGACTGCCTCAGTCCCGTGGAACCACACGTCCCATAATCCCATGCGCAGCAGCCTGGGATGGATGAGGCAGAAGTAAAGCCAGAGACGTGGCTTTTTCACAGAGTCCCACCCCGAGCTTCCACTTCAAGCTTACCGAATGTCGTTCACCACAACCTACTGAAGAGCACATCGGGGGCACAAGCGCACTTTTACCCTGCCTCAGATGAGACAAGTAGGTTAAGGAATTAATTTCGGCTAATCATATATCTCAATAAAGGAACAGCGATGCTTAGGGATCAGGGCTGGTGTGCGTGCTACTGCGGTACAGCGTGTGTGGGAGGAAAGCAAAACTCTAGGAGACGGCTGAAACATCTCGTAGCATCGAAGCTACCAGCGTTCTGAAGAGCATCACCTTTCAGCAAAACGAGCCTGTTGCTAAGCAAAATCAGCATCACACATTTTTGTCATCTCGCTCTCGTAGCGCGTGGGCCGGGCCGGTACTACAAAATCGTTAAACTTTGGAGAAGGGTCATGTAGGCCTGTCAATCAAGCAAGTGTTACTTATTAAAGTGCACATTAAACAGATCTGTCACAGGCGGAACACTGGAGAGAGAGAGCGAACCCCCCACCTCTCCTGTTTCCCCAGCGCCTCTTTTAGGCTGTGATTCCACTGATGGGCCTCTTCAGATGCCTGCCTGTCAAAGCTTTTCCGAACTCACAATCCTTTACCTTTCACTAATTGAGGCCGAAGCCCTGCTAAATAGATGAGGTGGATGCTATTTCTAAAATAAAGCACTTGCATCCATTTGACAAAAAGAGATGACTCATCGAATGCTTTTGGCCATTGTTGGATCGTATTGATGTAGCGCCTTTAGCATTCCGGAAAGACTTTACTGGGGAGGGGCGAAACGTACCTCGGTACCCGCCAATGTGTTGGGCTCACCTGGGGGCGCCACGTTGGCAGGAATTCTCATCCCCCATTTTGGATGCGATGGATATAGTAATACGAACAAGACGGTTAAACCAGGCGCGATTAGGCGGCCAGATTGACAAAGCCACGCTGGGAATTTGTGCCAGGAAAAGCCCGCTACTGTTCACTTTAACTATCGGGGGATCTTTAATGACCGCAGGGAAGTCAGGACCTTGGTTTAACAGCTCACTGGAGAAAGACATGATCTCGGTTTTTTGGGACTACTTGGCAGCTCGTCGTGCAGAAATACTGGCTCCGAGTGCAGGGACGTGCCCCGCAATCTGGCGCCGAGCGCAGAACCCAGATTGTCGCCAGCGCCGACGATGACCACAGCCCCCCAGAGTGGCGCGTGATTGGCCATAACATCAACCAGTCAACCGCAGCTCAGCTGGCAGGCCACGGGGTGAAAAGAAGTGGCAGCTGGTAGCACAGCATTCTGGGAAGAGGGTGCTTGCATGTCTGCACTCTCCCCCGAAACTGACTGAGAACATTCCAACAATGAGATGGGCTTAGAAATGCAAAGGGCAATCCAAATTTAATCACAGAGCAGAAAATAATGTAGAAATGTAGGACAAAAAGAAAAAATAAAAAAAGCTAAGTGTGCACTAAGAATTATTATCAATTATTATTCACTATTTTTTCGTTGTTTATCAAGTTCTGTGCCTATTTCTAAATTTATGCTCAACAAGCAATGAAAGCCGTAACACAGACAGTCATCTGAATAGAAACGAGCACAGTTCAAACATCCACAGAATTTCATGTAACTTTATCCAACATATCTGTTTATGTTTTTCAGGCATATAAAGAGATTTGTGTAAATCTCAGGAAGTAATTCGTGTAAACAGCCGCACAGCAAAAAAAAAAAAACCATAGTTCATTTATATAATTTTTTTCACATATATGACCTTTCCCAAAGGGAAAAACAAAATAAATCTGCAAACGCGTTCTGTTTATACATCAAGGCAGGCCTCCGTGAAGGGGCAGAGAAGCCTTGCGTTCACAGATGCTAATGAGGTGGTGCATAATCATTTTTTACTCGAAAAAAATCGCCTTTTCTCCTTTTCTCCCGAGCTTTCAGAAATACGGAAGCCTCCAGAGAGGCCGAGACGAAACAGCTATCTTCAGTCAGCTCTGCTTGAACGGGCATCAGATTTTCCAGCTATAATCTTTGACAGAAGATCATTGTCAGACATTTTAAAACCTTTTTTTTTCCTGTGTCAGTTCAAGGTTTTACCATAGCTTTTATGTTTGGTACAAGTTTAAAATGATTCTCTGACTTAATCTAATTATATTAATTGCAAATAGTAGTATTATAGTCATTTGTGATGTTTAGAAACTAACGGGATTAATTCCTATTTGTGAATCTGTGTTGACTATTTTAATGCCACATGCAACAGTGGACTTCCATATGAGTATTTTGTCCACAACGTCTATATTTATCATGTGGCACGAAAGCACTTATAGCTTTTCTAACACAACCTGTCAAAAACTAATAGATAGATAGATTATGCTAATTTGAGAATTAACACATTGACATGTTTCTATAAATGCTTACTGTCCTTCAATACAAATTTAATCTTTATTGCTTGTGGTAATAATTATCCATCCATCCTGGGCAGGGTCACGGGGGGTGCTGGAGCCTATCCTAGCGTGCATGGGCATTCGCTCACACACTCATACCTATGGGCAAAAGAGACTCTAATCAGCCTACCTGCATATCTCTGGACTGTGGGACTCCACACAGAAAGGCCCAGTCTGGATTTGGACCCAGGACCTTCATGCTGTGAGGCGACAGTGCTACCCACTGCACCACCGTGCCGGCTATGAATAACTGTAACAAAATAAATATTGTACCTTATCAGACCTGTGTTTTGTAGTTGTTCCAATGACCTTCGGTGTGTACTTTTTGTACGTCGCTTTGGATGAAAGCGTCTGTCAAATAAATGTAATGTAAGTTAATAAAACCAATAACTAAACCTAAGGTTTTAAATTAGAACATTGCGATCTCATGAGAACATGAAGTACTTTTTCTCTACATTGGCTTTCTGAAAGATACACATCAGTTTCAATCATCCACTATCTGTGTCCTCAAACGATTCCACTTAGTTCTCTCCCTTCTGTATATCAAATACTGTTGACCTTGCTACAGTACATGCACGGCTGTCTAATTTTGATTGTGTTTAAAGAGTTTATAATCAAGGCAAGGATGGTACGCTTTCATGTAGCGCTCGCAGTTTTTATATCAAAAACACCGGAGAAGATTCCAGCTAGATTTCTACTTTGTTGTGAAATAATGTTCGAGGTGAATGTTCCCCAAGCAGCTCATAGTTCATGTTTCGGTGATGACATCACAGAAGGAAAAGACAATACACAAGAAAAGGCTTCTCACTGACCCACGGCAGAGCTTTTCATCTCCTCCTCCTCCCTCCCGATCAGCTCTTCAGTGTGTAATTCAAGGCCTTGTTGAACGATTCGATCGAGGGGGGCGGGATGTGGACAAGGAGCCATACGAAGGTCAAAGATCAGAAATGGTGTTTAATGGTGATTATCTGTCAGAAACGTTTACCCAGGGAAGTAATAAAGACCCGTCCCTGTTAATAGATCAGTACGAGATTGATTCTGAATGCCGAGACAAACATTCGGAGGAGAAGGGCGCTCCCCGCATGCGCTGACGCTCGCTGGACGGAAATAAAATTTGATGGAATGCTCCCCCCTTGCAAACAGGTCTCAGGCCTTGGGTTACCGAACGGCGACGTGTCGAGAAAGACAGGCGATGTGGTTATTTCAGGAAACACGTGAGGTGGTGGGGTGGGGTAGGGAGTGGTAATGAGCGGATCTAGGAGATGAGGGGGTAGGTGTTCGGGGGGGGGGGGGCGCGGAGATTGGAGAGCAAGGTCAGAGAACCGGGACGGATGACTGTATTTCATTAGGCCCGAGCAGTAAAGGTGTCAGCCGCCAGCGCCCGGCCCACCCTTCACAGGTAATTACGCACCGGCGGGGGGTGTGGGGTAGGGGGGACCTTGCGCAGATCCGACCGCACGCCTGAGCGGTCCGCCGCCGCGCTGATTAAGGCCGCGCGGTTGCGTGAACTCCGCCGTTAGCTCGCCGTTAGCCTCGCGGAACGCAATCCAGCTCGGCTTTCATTGCCGCCGGGGCGCCCGCGCGGCTTTGACCTCCCGGCGCGCCGTGCCGGCAACAGAGAGAGCCCACATCCGCTAACAGCCGTCGGGCACTCCAGCGGGGCAACACTGTGGATAGACTAATAGAGGAATAACGGTGGTGCTGGAGTCCCTATGCGTATTCTCTACAGTGTGTGTCTAATCTGGACCTACTCTTCAACCCGTTTTTCTTTATTTGGCTGATTTGGACCGGCTAATTGAAGGTGTGGTCTCGGCCAAGTTCCGAAATGCAATGTTGATTTTGCACGCTAGTTTTTGGCCTGAGTGTCCAATGAAAATGTTCAATCCACAATCCACTTCCGCGAGAACCAAATGCAAATACACAAGTATACACAGGACAATATTAAATACTTATATATTAATTATATTATATATTAATATATATAAATATATATACTTATATATTTATATATATTTAAATACAGTGTAAAAATTACATCAAAACCCATGCTTAATCCTTGGTCTGGGATGCCAGAAAACTGGTACACTCTTCAGTTACTGTTTTTAAAAATTACACCTTTGCACTCTGCAAATGTTATTAGCAGGTCCAATTTTATCTGTTCCCGCGACAAATCTCAGCACCAGGCTGCATAGTAATTAAAAGCTGCCGTGCCGAGTTCGAGGGATGGATAGAATGCTTTAGTAACAGCTTGTTAGAGCAAAGCTGATATTTTGCAACATTCCAGATTAAACGAGAACATCTACAAGCAGGGAGTTTTCCTAAAATAGCCTTCTGAAGATGCTTAAGACTCTCCGTCCTCAGAGGAACTTTTTCACTTCACACGTTCTTCTGGCCGGCGATTTACTGGCGCTAAAATCCTGACAGACTTTTGTCGTGCAGCGGGGAAGTTTAATTTAATAACGCGAGCAACGCGGGGCTGAACGTCCATCTCCCGCCTGGCGTTAAGTGACTTTGAGTAAAGAATGGGTGAGTCAACCATTAGCTAAACAAAAAAGGTTTTGTTTCCTGGGAGCTAGCTCAGGGAATGTGAAAACCTACCATGCTTCGGACACATTTAGATTTTATGTGGCCGAACCGTAGCAGAAGGACTGCTACTCGTGACAACAGAGATGAGGCCCGGTCTCTTCTTAAAATTCACAGGGCATGCACAGTGCCTGTGCAGAAGGGAACAGAAAAATAAAATGGGTAGGACAAAAAACTGATAACACACCAGCACATCAAGGTGCCAACCCCGGCACCATATCATAGGGTTCAGTGTCTTTCAATCAGCCAATAGCTATTCGGGATTACAAATTTTTTTTTACTTGGATGTCCTCCCTGCCTTGTGCATCCTAGACTTCAAAAGCTTTAAAAAAAAAAAGAAGAATACACAGAAAATTGGAAAATAGTTTAGACAATGTGGGAGAAAGAAACTAACTTACTTTTTAAAGAAAGAAAGTAGGTTTTCAATTTGAAGTAAATTAATACATTTGAAGCAGAAACTACATATGCTAAACAGTGAAGACTTATAGTGACTTTATATGATCACATTATAATGCATTATAACCTTTATTATAATGCATTATAATGTATTACAACTATGAGAATTATAATACCCTATGATCCTTGCCAAAAAATGTCAGTAAGTCACCCGCGACTAAGTATTATATATACAAAATACTTTACAATGAGTTTTGATCATTTTTATAAAGCATAATGAGTATCCATGAGTACTTAAAACTGTTGTTACTGCATCACAAGCAGAATATATTGCATCATATTTGTGCTATAACGCATTTAGACATAGGTATCATAAGTCATCATAAAATTCCTTATAATGTGTTATGGTTATTATTAACAAGCATTATGATTATTTATGAGTACTTATAACTATAATTATACTGCATTATGAACAGATTATAACACAATATAAGTATGCTATAATACATTATAGTCATAGGCTTCATAGAAAGTCTTACCAACATATTTTTATGGCAGATAATGTTTTTATGTTTACATTTTATCTGAAGTTTTATCTGCTGTTTAGTTCTCACTTTCAAGAGCAAACTGCCTTCATTTAAAATGACTGCCCCAATAAAACAGGCTGTTTATTCCCTCAACAGTAAAGAGCAAATATGCATAGAAATGGATTCAAACCTGCATTTTGCACATTGACCTAAATTCTTGCACAGACATACACACATGCATGTGCTTAATTACTGTGAGATTTGTGCGATGCAAAACATTATTAATAAGCCGCACATATTTTAGCAGACCGTAAATATGTCAGAAGATGTATGAAGTGTTTACAGGAAAAAACATTTTTTTAAATTAATGTTTGCCTGAATTCTAATTCTGCCACTCACATTGTCGTACCTGAGGAAAAAGAAAAGTCAATCTTCTTAGCGTGAGGAGATTAAGCCGTGTAGAGAAACCCAGGCCAGCCGTTCTTATCGTCAGCCGAGCGGAGCGAGATTACGGGAGAGGAGAGAAGAGGGGGAGAGAATCACAGGGTCCGCGCGGCGTTTCATTAGCGAAGGGAAGAGGGCTGCCGTGGTATCGGTGCTATTTACATTCAGGGCCTGTGAGCGGAAACACGGCGAGGTGTGAACTGTGTTTTAAAACGGCGCGGTTTGGAAGCAGAGGTTATGGACTGAGGATAAGCGTTCTGTTTGCGAATGCGAGCGAGGATACAGAAGAGTTTAATGTAAACGCGCAGGCTTAAGGATGATGAGCGAAAGGCCTGCAGTCAGTATAAGTACTGCTAGCCTGAGCCTGGACCGTGTAATTAGCTCATTTTTTACTAGCGGTGGGGCTGGCTGCAAATTCATCTTAGTGTTGCCATCCTCCATTATATCATCAATAAAGATGAGCGAGCCTCTTCCAGAATCAGCCATACATGCCCAAAACCTCAACAGCACCTCCTCCATAATAGCACAGAAGGGGTGTTCTGCTTCATACGCTGTCCCTTCCTCCACACTTTTGGCTTTCCATCGTTTTTGTAAAGGTTTATTTCGGTCTCATCTGTCCATAAAACTTTGTTCCAGACCTCTGCTTGCTCGTATCTATTTTTTGGCGAATTCTGGCCTTTTGATTCTTGCTGCCGATGAGAGGTTTCCAGCTCGTAGTGTAGCTTTTATAATTCTGCACTCAAAGTCTTCTGTGTGTGGTGGCTTGTGATGTTGTCACCCTGCCCTCTGGAGACTGCTGGTGATGTCACTGACCAGTGTTTCAGGGTTTTTCTTCACGCCTCTTTGAATTGGTCTGTCACCAACTACAGTTTTCTTCCTCGTTTATTTCTCTTCCGGTGTTTATTTCTGGTTTCTTTCTTTTTCAAAACTTCCCAAACTGCTGTACTTGATACATCCAGTTTCTGTGCGATCCCTCTTAATAAATCTTTATGTCTTCTCAGCATACAGATGTAGTTTTATTACGGCTATAGTTGGACCTCTGGTCTTCATGATGGCGAATGCCTCTGACTCCAAATGCAGTCCCCACAGATAAAAGATAAAACCAAGACTAGACTCTCACTGGTCTTTTATGTGTTTGACAATTCATGCAAAAGGAAACACCTGAGCAGCAGATAAAGCCTGTGAGTCATCCGTTAACTTACTTTTACACAGCCGAAAATGGGGTTACTCAATACAGAAACAGTTGTTTCTGTAAAATGGTAGAACACATACACATGAAAATACCATGAAATAAAAGCTGATTGCCTGTACTGTTTCTGTACCGTTCCAAATTTATCTGATCTCTGTATTCCAGCACAGTGAATGAAATAAATTTGAATCTCATGGAAATTTCAGTTGTGCCTTCAGGAGTATAACTGAAGATTTAGTCAGAGATCCCTGGAACATTGCTTGCCTGGGGGATATGGATTCAGCCGTTCCAGTCAAGACAGCCAGTTATGATCCATTACATATAATTAAATTGGGCTTACTGGAGACTGCAATCTATCACAGAACCCTGATATCAGACGACCAAGAACCTATTTACTTCTCCTAATTCATCCTTGCAAATCAGCAGCTGACAAAACATTGATTCATGTAATGGAGTTATAGTTAGATCTTCCTATCTTCCAGTGTCTGATTCCACAGATGGTTTCATTTAAGTCGTGATGTATAATGTATAAGGATCTGCACTGCGACCGAGCTTTGGCTCATAATGATCTTTGGGTTTTTCTATAGGCCTGTGTGTTCACATCCGCATACAGAGTACGGGAGCTTTTGATATAATTAAAAGGGCAGCGAGGTCAGTGGGGAGATTGATTTTTGCGAACAACGTCCAAGCGCGGCGTCGTTAATACCGATGAAGCGGACTCATTTTACGCGCCAGGATGAAAGTGCACCTTTGACGAAGCCCGGTCTGTCACATAAAAAAAAACAGAGCGTGATGGCGCGCTGACATGGCGTCTCAACGCCCGGCACACCCGGGCGAAAGACATCGACTCGGGGTTATCGATAAAAGGTCGGTTACCTCGTGTTAAATAATGGAGTGAAGGGAGGCGATCAATCAAACGCTATTAATGTGTGACACGTGTATTTAAAGACCGGGGCACCGTGCGTTACCGCCACCGGAACACGTGGTTGCGCCCGCGGCGACGAACGGATTGTTGCTCAAGAGAATGACAAACCGTTTGTTGCTGCAATCATGTGTTCTGTGGCATTTAGAGCACTGATTGAAAACTATGTTATAGACCACCTAATCAACCAAGATATATTTAATTTAAGATTATATAATATATATATATATATATATAGTCTGTATTCCTGCCATTGGGTGGGATTTTATTTTTATGAGCCGTTATGTCAAAGTCTAGTTTGAAGACCATGCAGTTTTTAAAACCCAAGCTGGAAGCAACAGGCATTTCTTTAGAGTGCAGCAACAGCACTGTTACAATCACAGTCACAAAGATAAGATAAGATTTAAAAATTAAACGCGTGGATGCACCCTCTGAACCATATCTGAGAAAAGGATAGATACACTGAAACACTGATCAATCTTTTCAACAACATTTAACTGAATTTATTTCAGGTAGGAGCAGCTAGGAACATAAGTTATTATGCTAGACCAGGGGTTTTCAAACTTGATCCCGAAGCTCCACTCTGTATGCTGGTTTTTGCTCCTACCATAGTTTTAGCCGATGAATAGTGATGAGCTCTTAATAGTTTTAATTGGATGTTTAATGTCTACTGAAGGATGATTTACCCTCTGTTAAAGTCACATTATGTCTGAAATAGCTACGTGTGCCACAAAGAAAAAAATATTCCACATTTATACCCCAGGACTTTTAATCAGTCCGATCAGCGAAAGCCTTGCGCTTCTGTAATGTACTAAATGACTCAGGATTCCTGTAGGAAGAGGCTATATTGGTGAACTGATTAATTTATGGACTGATATATAAAACCACAGGGGCCTGCTGAATGTATGGTCATCTACTCACTGAAACGAAACTTGTGAACTGGTAAACTGAATGAAACGGAATTAGTAAAAAAGGAAGGGTTCAATGGCTGAGCAAATAGAAATATGTCACACCTGCATTACGTTGGAATAAGTGAACGCAGAAAATTATTTTAGAACTTTAATCGATCAAGATAGAGGCTGTGAAAAAGGTAGCATTCGCAGTGGGTCATCAGGAATGTGAAAACTCTCCAATGCATATTGTGGGGCCCCGTTTTTGGTGATCATAGTAGCACAAGTAAAAATAAAATAAAAAGACTCTTCTATTAAATCCAGTTTACTTTTACTGAGTATCACCTCACAAAACGGCATCATAACATAACGTCTGAAACAACTCTGAAGGTGGTCCGTCTGAAATTGGTTGATTCATCCATTTTGTGCGCAGAGTCGCTAAACGCTCGACAGGAGATGGACGTTTACCCCCGCGTTGCTTGCGTTATTAAATTTCCACGCTGTGCACAAAAGTCCGGCCGAATTCAAGCGCTGGTAAATCACCAGCTGGAACGCGTGAGAAAAGTTCCTCTGAGGACGGGAGAGGACGGGAGAGAACCGGAGCGCGTTCAATTTCATCAGTGCCACGCGGAATAAACGAATGGCTTTGTCTGACTGTCCGTCGGAGGATTGATCGTCTTGTCCCAGAACTACCCGCGGTGCTGACAGACCTGTTAGTGACCCTACCGCTGACTTACAGGAAGACCAGCGCTGAGCGTTTGTTTGCTTTACCCCACTGGTGGCCATTTCTTACCATTACATAAATAGCAGCCAAACCGCTTTGCGGTTTCAAAAGAGCAGTTTTATTTCCTTGTTTTTTTTTCTTGGTTTTTTTTGCACCTCTTTCCCCTCACAGATTCTGCTGAAATCAATTTCTCTTTCTGTACTATAAAGTGTGGGTTTAATGTAATCCAGTGTGAAAAGCTTAATGCTGTAAATCAGAAATGCTGCTGTAGGGAGGCTGTCATCTTTTTACATGTGAGGAGGAGAGAGAGAGAGAGAGAGAGAGAGAGAAAGAGGGAGCGTGAGAGAGGAAGGGAAATAGAGAGATGGAGGGAGGGGGAAACAGAAAAACAGAGAGAAAGAGGGAGCGAACGAGAGGGAGAGGGAGAGAGAGAGGTGGGGGAAAGAGGGAGGGAGGGGGAAGACAGGAGAAAAATTGAGAGAGAGGAAAGGTTGCAAGTGGGAGAAAAGGAGAGCGGGTGAGAGGGAGATATGGAAAGAGAGAGAGAAATAAAGAGAGGGAGAGAGATAGCACTCTGCTCTCGCTGCCTCTTCTCACCTTCAGTGAGGTGCCTCCCAGCTGCCACGGTGAGATACATAGCAATTTGGGGAAAGGGGGAGGGGGGGCAGGGTGCAGGGTGGATAGGGGTGGTGGGGGTGGGGGGAGGTGCCTTCAGCAGTTGTCACAGCAGCTGTAAATTCAAATCTTTAGCTCCGTGTCCCAAACGGCAATCTTTTCACCGAGTTCCATTGAGAAGAGAGTGAACCGGAGCGAGGCCGAGCCAGGCCCGAATGCCGATGAGCTCATTTCCATTCCCGCCGTATCGGGGGTCCGCGGCACAAAGCCCGCGCCCGGGGCACCGCGGCGGCGTGCCACGGCTAGCACCGCGCCGCCCAGCTGCCTGTGACATTAGATAATGTAGCACCGCGGTGAAATTGGGCTATATATAGTTAGCGAACCGGTGACATTCAGCGGTGCGCATTAGGGACGATGGACGGGAACGGGCAGCCCAGGATTCACCGAGGAAGTTCACTGTCCTTTCCCAAGATCAAGCGAACATCGAAATGGTTCTTTTTTTTCCCCGTACCACAAAAAAAAAGAATGAGAAATGTGTGAAAGACCCATTCTAACAAAACTCAAGAAACTTAACCAAAGCTTGGCCGTTGAAAAAGAAAATGTCTGCTCCCGGATTTTCAGAACAAACATGGATATGCAATTGAGTGTCCCAGAGACATTTAAAAGCTCACCATTGTGCCATTAAGAAAAAAAAGCCAGGCCATCTAAATCAGTGCTAAGCAATTTTTTTTGACACTTTTTATGGACAAATAATGACACTTCTGATAAATGGGTCATCTGCAATCTGCCTACACTGGCCAAATCATCTCCAAAATGGAACTGTGGTGCCATCAGACATAGTATTTAATACATTTCATTACAGAATTTATAAAAGATTGCATATATGTATAGTGAAAAATATTATGTGTATATTACACACCTTCCAACATGCATCATTCATCAGTCGTTAGCCTTGGATTTAATGAAAATATCCCCAGTCAGTATAATGGGTAGAGAACAAGATTTATGACTCAAGGTTGCCATTTTGATTCCTTGGTGGGGTACAGCTTTTGTATCCTTGAGCGAGTGATTTACCATTAATTGCGACAGTAAATTTTCAGTCGTTTATATATGGATTGTATGTAAAAATGAATTTTATCTGTGCATATTGCTCTGG
Organism: Anguilla rostrata; assembly: GCF_018555375.3. Lineage (NCBI taxonomy): Eukaryota > Metazoa > Chordata > Actinopteri > Anguilliformes > Anguillidae > Anguilla > Anguilla rostrata. The sequence goes on from NC_057948.1 coordinate 11,139,073, forward strand.
ATTAGAGCGTCTGCTAAAAGGTAAAATGCCTTAATGTGTATTTCTCTGTGCAGATACACAGTAAGCAGTCTCTGCTGCTTGTAACTGCAAGTGAAGCAAGATATTCTGGCACTGCATACTGTGGATGGTCATATAATTACGGGCTGCTGATGGATATAACCTGTGTATGGGATTAGGGTCACCGAAATGTGGGGACTATGGGATACTATGTGGTGAGAGCTAGGTTACAGCACATTCATTTAGCAGACACTTTGATCCTGAGCATCTTGCAATGTAAGGACATTCACTTGATTTATACCTGGCAAACAACATTCCTAGATCAGAAGGTACTGTATATATGCAAAATGACACATCCAAAATGCTAACTATGCTAAGCAAGAACAAAAACACAAATCCCAAATACAGGATTGTTTAGAATTTAAAAAATAAACTTATTCAGATATCCTGTGTGAGTATATTGAACAAGACATATGGTCCGTAATACAGTGTTATATTACCACATATTCATGGCCCAACAGGTTGTATTTACACCTGGAATGTAATGTAATTAAACAAGAAAATGACCTGTATCATGTAAAGTGTTTTTGGACTGCACAGTACAATATGATCCACAGCCCATGACCTACGACCTTTTTACTCCAAACCAATCAAAAGCTCACTCACCCTTGACTCTGTCCGATTTCACAGCTCTGCGGGACGAGTTGAACTTGAAGTAACAGGTCCTCAGCTCCTCGTCCTCATCCAGTGACTCGCTGTCTTCACTGAAACGAGGAGTGGATTTAAAGACCTCGCTCTTTTTGATGTCATCTTCGTCCCGTGTTTTTTTTCTCCGAAGAGAAGAGAGCTTCATCTCGCCTGGTTTTCATCATCACATGCAGAAGAGCTCAATCGATGAAGCAAAATCAGAGGCTCAAAACATCTTCCACAACAGTGTAAAGTATTTCCTTTGAACTCGACAAAGAAAATTATTAAATTTTTTGTTAGTTAGACCAACATTAACTGAAAATTTAAATTATTTCTAAACAACAAAATTCACCAGTGTACTGAATGCATGCTGGTTATTTATTGTGAAAATAATATTCCACATTCGGTAGATTTAACTTTGCCGAGGTCTTCTTTAACATGCTTAAGTATAAAAGTATTATTCATGTTGGATTTATTATTCTAGCATTATTTAAGCATTGTTACTTTACATTAAGTGGCACCATATTACTCAGGTCCTGCCAGCTCATTGTCTTAAAGGTCCAGGAGACTGAAATCTGTGAATTCTTTTCTGTTGTGTTGTTTTAATACTTTTTCACATTCACGGATGGCTCAGAAATATTGAAAATGCTCTTGCAAAAAATAAAAATAAAAAACTTATAAAAGCCTGTGCCGAAATAGGCTTGCTTTGCCCCTTGGATAAATGGCAGGTTTTCAGTGGGCGGAGTCAACTGGGTGTTGGTTATGTAGCAAAAAAGCTAAGCCCAGTGAAATTCTTCCTACATGTAATATGCAAATCATGCTCTTGCCACTGTTATGAGCGGGCAAGGCAAGTTGGAAATGCCCAAGCATGTTCCTTCTCTGGATGCAGAGAAAGCAATATGCTTTTTTTCTTTTACCAAAAATTAAGAGACCCGCAAGAAATGGGTTTTATTTCTGAAGCCCACAGTCACTGCAATATTGCAACACCCCTTACAGCTAGTATTTGCTGTGCCCATTTGCCCCTGGAACTTGTCGCAGAACTGACATGCCCTGCTCTAATTGTCCTTATCAACAACAGGACAACAGCAGATTATCAACAGGTCATGATAATCTAATAGTGTTTATTGGGCTAGCCATTGCTTTAATAGTTACAGCTGGGTTAAAAACTTGAAATAAATATTAATTCAATCAATTATCACTTCTGGGGAATATATAAGCACAATTTTAATCCAGTGTCTTGTACCTTTAAAGGGTGACCAGTGTTCGATATAGATTTTAGCATTTCGCTTAAAAGTTACAAATGTAATAAACTGGCATTTTAAACAAACTTTCAGCAGAGAAATTGCTAGAAATTTCCCTTTACTGTTGCTTCAACCTGCAAAAGCATTTTCTCTCTGTATATAGCACCACATTCATCCACCATTTCCCCATAAACTGATTTCAGTGTTCCTCATGCTTCTTACTTTTTGTCTTTTTTTATTCCACTCTTTTTTTTGTTGATGCCCAAATGGGGGGAGGAGAGTTATTAAAGACCATGTCTTTACAGCCAAGAGCAATCCTGACTTCAAGACCATGTTCAAATGCATCAAATATGTGCACATTCTTTTTTTCCTCAATAAATCTCTTTTTTATAATTAAGTGAATAATTATTTAAGCTTTTAAAACATTTTCACTGCAACTTTGAGAATGGTTTGCCTAAGGATATGAAACCCACAATGTTCTTTTGCTGCATAACAATTAATATTTAAAATGGCCAATGCTTTAACAATGCATTTAATATTGCCTGTAGGCTTCTCTGGATTAACGTTTACTGTTGTGATTTTTATTATTGAAGGCTCTGTACACAAACAGCACATAGGTAATATATGAATCATATTTTACAAAATGAAGATTGATCATATTATTATTATTAGTATTATAGTATTAGTATTAAACAATATTAGTGGTAGCAGTAGCAGCAGTAGCAGCAGTAGCAGCAGCAGCAGTAGTAGCAGTAGTAGTAGTATTAGTAGTAGCAGTAGTAGCAGCGGTATTAGCAGTAGTAGTAGTAGTAGCAGCAGTAGTAGTAGTAGTAGCAGCAGTAGTAGTAGCAGTAGTAGTAGTAGTAGCAGTAGCAGTAGTTAGATTAGGTTAGATTTGCCATAAATCCATTCAGGTAGTAAAGAGCTTTTCCTCTCTGGGGAACTGTTAATTAACACCTTTGACTAGGTAGAAACATTTAAGATCAATATTTTCCTAAACCTGTGACTCCAGTGGACATGAAAATCATTATCTCTTACACACAGACCTGTGTGGGCCTTTTCACATTTTACATGTTAATTTCTGATAAAAACGTATGTCAAGAGCTGAAAAGGGACTACAGGACGTTTGACCTCTGTAAAAGGTCAAAGCTTAAACTACGGTATTTCAGGACTATCACCATAGAGTGAGGTAAAATAATAATAGGTGAGTGTTCAGTGTTTTATATGCTGCTCTATATATTATTAATGATAATAATATATTATCAGCATGGGCTGATTTTCATGCTCTTGGTGATATCTTTGCAGCTGGCAGCTTGTTGCCATTCATTACCTTGGATTCAGAGCACTGTGCCTGTCCCTTGCAGAAAGGATCAAAATAAAAACACAATTAAACAGTAAGACCTTAAGGCAAGACCAAACCTGTCAAGACAAGGTCAATACTAATCAACTAGCAGCACGTAGGTGATTGGCTGGAGGTCACTAGCCAATCAGGGCTCATCAAAATACACTCGCCATTTTCTAAGGCAGAAAATCATTCTTCTAATGGGTTGCTATGTGTTTGCTTGTCATTATCATCAGTTGAAAGAGCATAATATTCTTTCAGAAACTTTATAATTGCTTATCTAACAAGAATATTCACATCTAATCTGTGTTGAAATAATAATAATAATAATAACAATAATAATAAACTGGCTATGACAGCATAGTTGCTCATTACCGTAAGATAGAAAATGTGGTATTCCTGCAGCTTTTAGTCTCTTTTTAAAATAAGACATTATGTAGGTTTTCATGTTTTCCTGATGACAAGTCTGTATTTTAGCCCTCGGGAATAATGCATTATCAAATACGCCAAGAGAATACAGATCCAACACTGCGGCAGACAAAAGGCCGGGGCTTTTCAACAACGGCCCGAGAAACACAATGCATTCAATATCGCCTTCATTACTGTCGCCGCGAAATGAAAAGCCTCCAATCCAATTAGCAGAATTGTAATGACTTTGTCCCCTATAAGATAACCAAACGCTTCCACGTACGAGTCAGGCACTGGTTTGGGACGTGTGTTTATTTCACTGCAATTATGCAGGACTGCTGGAGTCAAGTCAAGTAAACGGAGCGTCTCTAAGCACTGTGCCAGTCAGCATTATTATAATTTTTATTACTACTATGATTATAGATCAACACTCTTTCTAAAGGTGCTTGTCTAGGTTGTCTTAGATTGAGACGTAAATTGATGTAAAGCTTCTATTTAGTGTAACACAGTTGCAGACTGGAGGTTCCCTTATGCTTTATACCTTACCAAGTAATTGTCCCCGGGTACACCAGCATTGCCCTGGGACACAACCATGCCACCTACTGGCCGAGAACCCCCCTGAGCAGGTAAGAGACAGCTTCAGAATCAGTGTCCGAGTCAGAGTGAGAGAGTCGACCTCGGTGTCAGAGTCAGAATCAACCTGGGTGGCAGAGTCATAGTAGACCGTGGTGAAGAATCAGTTATTTGGCATTGCCTCCCTGTTTTCAGGGAGGTAATTGTTTCAGCTAATATCAAATGAGTCTGTACGTGCAGACCAGCCTCCTCAACCGATCTGGCTTGAAACAGAGGTGAACATTTGGAGAAAATCAGCTTCACTGTCACCGCATGTCACGGCTGGGCTCCAGGCCAGATAGTCGCGAGACACAGGCATGGGCAGGAGGACACCCCCAACTCCTCTCCCCAATTCCCCCCATCCCTCCTTCGCCCCCCCCCCCATTCCTGGATTAAGCTGCTTGTGAGCAGAGCCCATTTGAAACCAGCGGTGGGAAAATTAGCAGAGCCTGACGTGATGACACAGCGAGACAGACAAGAGAGGAGAGGAGAAACGGCAGCACGGGGGGGGGGGGGGGTTAAGCGTGACGGTGGAGAGTCAGCAGGGAGGGGGAGGCACCACTAGGAGGGACCATCCGCGCCTTGCGATGGAACCCTCCGTCACCGTTTCTCCAGAAGGCGTGGGGGGGGGGCACAGCGTCGGAAGAGTTCTGACACGCAGACGTCATCCAGACAGACGTCTGTCAGCCTGGGGCTCCAAATAACGAGCTCGCTCTCCTGGGGTGAGAGAAGCGAGCGGCCATTTCAGTATCCTCTAATCACCAAAGCCACACTGGCGCCGTGACTCGGGTACGATCCTCATCCTCCCTCACTCTGCCTGCGGTTTAGAGGAGCGGGAAAAACACCCGAGGGCTGTGTGTGCGCCTGTGCATATGCATGCGTGTGTGTGTGTGTGTGTGTGCGACTGTGCATATGCAGTGTGTGTGTGTGTGTGTGTGTGTGGGACTGTGCATATGCATGTGTGTGTGTGTGTGTGGGTGACTGTGCATATGCGTGTGTGTGTGTGCATGCATGCATGCGCGTGTGTGTGTGTGTGTGTGTGACTGTGCATATGCGTGTGTGAGTGTGCGTGCAGGTGTGTGTGCGTGTGTGAGTGTGCATATCACGGTTTGGGTGTGAGATTAGTCCATGTGAGAAGGGAGTGAGTTTAAAAACTGGGCAAATGTGTATGGAAGCGACCCAAGCCTCCGGCTGAGCTGTACAGAATAAATGCAGATGGGTCATCATCCGCTAACTTTGGCCCTGAGCTTCAGCACAGCTCACGATAAAAAGCCAAGACATCACAGGGGGCGCTCTGGCCTCTGCTCCGCCGGGCTCACAGCCAGGAGGTTGCAGGTTCAAGCCCTGGGTGGAGTGCCGCTGCTTTACCCCGGTGAAGCACTTAACCTGAACCACTTCAGCGAGCGTGCAGCTATATAAATGGATCCCGCTGCACCTAAAATAACAGCTCTGTGATTCTCCGAGGATAAGGGCTGGCTTCTGCCGAAGAGAGAAAGAGATTAAAAAATAAACGACTAAAGGAAATAAATAATACATATCAAATTGTGTAATTGTGTAAAGGCAAAGCATTTCTTTTGGGGTGGGGGGGGGGTATTCTTTTTATCGTGAGAGGTAACAATAATAACCTAGAGTTAGTATGAAATAATATCACTTCAATAACTTTTTTTGTGTCATTATGCACAGAGGGAGAGAGAATAAACAGGAAGTGTGATTCATATGCAATTCAAGAGCATTCAAGTGATTCAACTAATCAAAATGAATGAAAGCATTCGCGAGCTGAACGCATTAAGTTACGATTATTGGATTTTGATTGAATTTGCAATATGAAATGGATGTCGTTAATTCATTTTCTTTTTAAAAAAAATTCATATTCATCTGAGGAGACATGGGCTTCGAGCAGTGATGGCAAGCCGAGGTTCCGTGACCCCCCCCGGAAGGGGCGGAGGGGCAGGATTGCGCAACGGCACGGATTCCAGAGCTCAAGAGCATTACGTGAACATCATTAAACAAACGAAAACGGAAACATCCGGTCACAGAACAGTGCAGATATGGCGACTGAGAGGACCATTTTGTACACCTGAACACTGTGACCAATTATTAAAACGTTACCTTACCGCCAAACCTAGTGGAGCTAAGGTTTCCACCCCCCCCCCCCCCCCCCCCCCAAACCCACCGACCTACCCAAGGAACATCTCCCGAGGGGTGCTACAAAACAGCAAGCCGTATCACAGTGAACTTCCTGTTTGGCACATCACAGAATGTTTGCCTTTTGAACGAGTTCTATAAGGAACCCGCTAACTTCAACCGATCGTCGTGCCTTTCTTGGGAGAGCCAGGTCACATAAGCCCACGGAACTGAAAGCACACACCGCAAGAGCTCCGCCCATTACGGAGGCTGAAGTGTCCTCACGCTCCCGCGGCTAGTTCACAATCCTCGCCGCCCCGTGACATTTTATATTGCCTAGGGGCGCTCTTATCAATGGCAGCACTTGAAGGAGCCCAAAAAACACACAGCGCAACAGGCCACAGCACTAACAGGAGAGGCTAGGACTGAAGCCCTCCGTTAGCCCCCGTTTAAACGCGCTTCTTCTCAGCCGCGCGTTCACGGTTTCCGCTCCACGCTTTGGAGGAGCGGCGGTTCTCGGTCGTTCGTCTAGTCGTTCGGTTATTGGTTGTTTCCAGCGCCTGCCTGACGAGATCAGATAAATCGTCTCGGCCGATCTCTCCGCGCAGACGAGCCGCGACGCGGAGCCGCGGGGTCGTCCCGGGACACGGGCGCGGCGAAGACGAGAGATGAAGAGCTGCGGTCGTTTTTTTAACGTCCCCTCGCGGAGGAAACGAGGAGTTACGCAACCGCGCTAATCCGAGAGAGCGCCGCGGCGAAGAAAAAACACCATGACGCCATCGAATGAAACGACACAGCCGCCGGCCCGCGCGGACAGCAAACATCAGCTGCGGCAGCCCCCCCATGCGACATGCGCTGAGGGCGCGCTGCATATGAATCACTCTGAGAGGAGCGTGCTCTGCGGAGATGCATGCCCCGCTGCTGTCTCCCATCACTGCGTACGAACAGCAGAAGCACCTCCATGTTCCGGGGAAATGAACCTCTTCAAACTGCTCACCTCAACCGCCCTGCCACCTCCCCCTCCGTCTGTATAAGTGACCCACCGGGGTGGCGGCGGTACAGCCATAGGCAAAAGATGACAGCAGAAAAGTCTAGAAGGACAGGGAGGAAGTGGAGGGGGGGGGTTGAATCTGCATCTGTAATTTACCACAAATTTATATAACCCCATCCTCCTCCCCACCAAAAAAAATAAATAAATCAAGCAGAGATTATGATGTTTTTAGTAGCAGCAGATGGCAGAAGCACACTAACAGGGACACATATTGAAACGTCCAAATTAAAATGAGTAGTTACAAAAAAAATGTATTGGCAAATATATGACAGTGTTGTGAAAAAGTATTTGCCAGTATTTAAAAAAGTATCCTGATTTCCTCTTGTATTGCTTATTTGTCACACTGAATGGTTTCATATGTAATATTAGAAAAACAGAAAGTAAGTGAACACAAAATACATTTAAAAAAATTATTATTTCATTTATTTAATGAAAAAAGTGATCAAACCTGGATGATCTCCAAGCCTCTTGGGTGATGTTTGTCAGGAGAAGTGAGAATTAAGTTAAATATGTCAAATTTTCACAATCCAGCAGTTTTAATAGCCAACATCCTCGTTTAATGTCCAGCACTCTGAATACTGAAGACAAGTGCATCAGCAGTTAGAAAACCACACTTACGCAACATGTAAAATATATTTTTAAATATATCTTTCCAATGAAGAATACAACTGGTAACTGCTTTACTTAGTAAGCTAGTAAGATAACTTTGTTATCATTTCATATAACATGGAGCATTCATTGCTAATTAACCAAGTTGGAGTCACTGATGAGGTGTAACTTAGCCAATGAATGTAACTGGCTAGCTACATAACCTAACATTGAAATCTCAGCTGACTAGCAAGCTAAAGACTAAGCAGGTGAAGGTGAAGGTGGACAAGGAGAAGGTGAAAAGGCAGAAAAACCACTCTGTACAGTCCTATTGCCCTTTTGCAGTTAATTTTATGCAGGGGAACAAGGCCTGTTGATTTAGACAGTAGCAGTATCACAAGCTGCTTTTTAATGTGATAAAATGATGTTTGCCTAAAATATAATTGGGCCAATCAGAAATATCCCCAGAGAAGTGGAAACATTGGCTCATATTTATGCCGCACATGTAACAAACTACTGTGCAGTATACTGTACTATACAGTAAGCAGCTAATCAGAATTTAGCATTGATCCAAGCCATGGTGGGGTAGCGACTGGGGAATGAGGATTCATGAACCCTATAATAGATGAAGCCATCCTGTCCCATCAATAATTTACTGATTCGAGCCAATTGTCTTTATTGATTTTCTTTAGTAAGAGTGGTTGCGTTAGGAGCACGTCGAAGAATAAATTAACGTCCGAAGGCTGCTTATGGAAAATAAAGGTTATATAAATGCCTCGAGGGAGAAAGGATCTAAAGATTTTTTTCTCTTTTTCCCATGAGCAGCATTTTGATTGGTACACCAGTCAGTGATTGACACAACACATTTTTTGCCCCTCCCATAACCACCCATGTGAATCACGAAGCTTCCCTCTCCCATCCCTGATTGAATAATGCACTGTAGGTAACGCAGTAGGAAAGTGAAACGCTGACTGACTGGTTCATGGCTGATATTGTTTTTTATTTTCCTGAACCACAGCCTGTCTCCGTTGGACAGGCTGGCGTCAGCACAGCGAGCACAGACTACAGGAACCAATAATCAATAGCGCTGGTGCAGAAGATCACCATGCGCAACATCGGAGCTGCAGCACGCGATGGCAGCCACCTGCACTGCCCTGGATCCAGCAGATACAGAATTACTGCGTGCGCTGCACATTTTTAATCGACGTTTTACAGGCTGAACATCACCCCTGCAGACCTGCATAAAAGGACAATTTATGGCCTTTTCAGTGGTTTATGCATTTTATAAACACTGAGCAAATATGACATAATGTAGCGAACATATACACAGGGCTGTTTCCCTGTCAGCACACATTAGGGTCTTTAAATCACTGTAACAAATCAGGAAGCCCACCGCCTACCCAGCGCCCCCACCGCCTACCCAGCATCCCCCGCCGCCAACCCAGCGTCCTCACCGCCTACCCAGCATCCTCGCTGCCTACCCAGCATCCCTGCCAGCCTCCCCCTGCCGAGTACCGCCTGCTCTAACTTAAAGCCCCAGCTTTTGACACCCAGATATTATTTATTTAACGCTCATTCACTCTGACTCTCTCTTACTCTTCCCTGCTTCCTCTTCAAATGAAAGAGACTTTCCGAAAACAAATCCTTTCGCCTCCAGACCTCCATACGCCAGGTATGGCTTCACAGCAGCCCTGTCTGGGGGTGACACTAACAGAGCATTAGATTTCACAGCCTGAATGCTAATGAGAATTAGCCCCTTTTGCTTTTTCTATGGTAGACTCTCTTGTTCTTTTTTATAGGTCTGCACGAGGCCACATTAATCTAATGTGATCTATTTCCCCCGTTTCTCCCCGAGGGAGAGAGATCAGGGACGTCAGAGAAACCCCGGCGATCAGACAGCCAGCGCGGATTCTACCGCGTGTCAGGTCTCCGTGGTGGTCCGGGTTCGAATGAAACGGGACAGCTGGCTGGCAGCTTGCGCGCAGAGGGGGTACGGAGTCAGATAAAGAGGATAAAACACCCAGTTGCATTTCCTGGAAACTGGCGACCTTTCTTTTCGTCAGCCTGTCCAATTTTGTCTAATCTTAAAAACCACGTCTTGGCAAAAAAAAAAAAAAAAAATGTAAAAGCAAGCTACCTGTTAGCAAGGAGCTGAGCATGATTTAATTCTGTTCATGTTACCATTAAAGACAGTCGAGTCAGTTCTTTTGACACTCTGTCGACGTCAGACCCTCCTGCCTTCGGTACTCCGACAAGCGAATCCGGAACAGTCTGTTTCATGATCTCCCGGCTGTCAGCTGCAGCCAGACTCCATCACGGCAGATTAATAGGAGGGAGAACGAGAATCCGAGGGAAAGGAGGAGATATTCGTCGGAGAGGGAGCGTCGCGGGGAGAATTTAGCAGGAGGAGGTATATCATGCCGGCTCGACTCCGTCGCCTCCAGAAGCTCGGAGTGACGCTAATTTAATTTCATGTTTCATTGGCGGTTTGAGCTCCCGCTGGAAAACTCACCGCGGAAAAGTCAAACTTTGGGGGTGGCGTCCCAGTCCCCAGACTGTTTGTGCCAGAAGTCTAAAAAATATATTTGAGGCCTTAAAAAAAAAGTTTTCCCTGAAAAAATATGTATATATTCCATATCTTGTTATGGTCATAGGTACCTATACTAGTATATACAAAATTTTTGGCTCGTCCAAAATCAAAAAAGAACCAATGTCCCAACCTTTCTTTAACCTGCTGAACACAGCCGTAAACTTGCCTCGACCCTCAGACTTATCGTTTTCATAACCCTAACCCTAAGTTGAGCCCTAAAACGTAATTGAAGCCATAGGAACTTTTGAAAACATGTGATTACTCATTTAAAATTGTGGAAAAACTAAGTCAAGACTGTGAATTCCATAGTACAAATGCTGAAATATATATTTGAGGCCTTAAAAAAAAAAGGTTTCCCTGAAAAAATATACATATATTCCATATCTTGTTATGGTCATAGGTACCTATACTAGTATATACAAAATTTTTGGCTCGTCCAAAATCAAAAAAGAACCACTGTCCCAACCTTTCTTTAACCTGCTGAACACAGCCGTAAACTTGCCTCGACCCTCAGACTTATCGTTTTCATAACCCTAACCCTAAGTTGAGCCCTAAAACGTATTTGAAGCCATAGGAACTTTTGAAAACATGTGATTACTCATTTAAAATTGTGGAAAAACTAAGTCAAGACTGTGAATTCCATAGTACAAATGCTAAAAAATATATTTGAGGCCTTAAAAAAAAAAAGTTTTCCCTGAAAAAATATGTATATATTCCATATCTTGTTATGGTCATAGGTACCTATACTAGTATATACAAAATTTTTGGCTCGTCCAAAATCAAAAAAGAACCAATGTCCCAACCTTTCTTTAACCTGCTGAACACAGCCGTAAACTTGCTCGACCCTCAGACTTATCGTTTTCATAACCCTAACCCTAAGTTGAGCCCTAAAACTTAATTGAAGCCATAGGAACTTTTGAAAACATGTGATTACTCATTTAAAATTGTGGAAAAACTAAGTCAAGACTCTGAATTCCATAGTACAAATGCTAAAAAATATATTTGAGGCCTTAAAAAAAAAAGGTTTCCCTGAAAAAATATGTATATGTTCCATATCTTGTTATGGTCATAGGTACCTATACTAGTATATACAAAATTTTGGCTTGTCCAAAATCAAAAAAGAACCACTGTCCCAACCTTTCTTTAACCTGCTGAACACAGCCGTAAACTTGCCTCGACACTCAGACTTATCGTTTTCATAACCCTAACCCTAAGTTGAGCCCTAAAACGTATTTGAAGCCATAGGAACTTTTGAAAACATGTGATTACTCATTTAAAATTGTGGAAAAAGTAAGTCAAGACTGTGAATTCCATAGTACAAATGCTAAAAAATATATTTGAGGCCTTAAAAAAAAAAGGTTTCTCTGAAAAAATATGTATATGTTCCATATCTTGTTATGGTCATAGGTACCTATACTAGTATATACAAAATTTTTGGCTCGTCCAAAATCAAAAAAGAACCACTGTCCCAACCTTTCTTTAACCTGCTGAACACAGCCGTACACTTGCCTCGACCCTCAGACTTATCGTTTTCATAACCCTAACCCTAAGTTGAGCCCTGTTACGTCCCCTGCCTCTGCTTGCCTGGGTAGTGCAGGTGGAGGTAGTTGCGTAATTACTTAATTGCCTGATTGCTTCCACCTGCCTGTGGCCCAATATAAAGCCCAGTAGTATGAGGCAGGGGGGAGTTAGAGTTTGATTTTGGGGTTTGTGATTTGTGTGGAGAGCTTTTGTTTTGTGAACTTTGTGTGTTTTTGTTTGTTATTTAGATTAATAAATGTCTGGGTTTGTTTTTAGATCAGTTTCTGTCGTGTTTTAGATGCATCCGGACTTTGTTTGTTGCGGCCAGTCGAGCCAGCCGTAACAAAATGGGGGCTCGTCCGGGATCTGCCATCACACTTCCCTGCGGCGGCAAGGAGGCCGTGCGCAGACACACAGTACCCTGCGGCGTCGAGGACGACGCGCGCAGACACACAGTTCCCTGCGGCGTCGAGGACGACGCGCGCAGACACACAGTTCCCTGCGGCGGCAAGGAGGCCGCGCGCAGACACACAGTTCCCTGCGGCGTCGAGGACGGCGCGCGCAGACACACAGTTCCCTGCGGCGTCGAGGACGGCGCGCGCAGACACACAGGTCCCTGCGGCGTCGAGGACGGCGCGCGCAGACACACAGGTCCCTGCGGCGTCGAGGACGACGCGCGCAGACACACAGGTCCCTGCGGCGTCGAGGACGACGCGCGCAGACACACAGGTCCCTGCGGCGTCGAGGACGACGCGCGCAGACACACAGGTCCCTGCGGCGTCGAGGACGACGCGCGCAGACACACAGGTCCCTGCGGCGTCGAGGACGACGCGCGCAGACACACAGGTCCCTGCGGCGTCGAGGACGACGCGCGCAGACACACACTTCCCTACAGTGGCAGATTTCTCTGGACAATTTGTGGACATTTGGTATTTATTTTTTGTTTTGTATAGTAATTTGAAGAAAAAAAAAAAAAAGACCTTTAGTTTTTGTCTTTTTTTGTCTTAAGGGTGGGGGTGTTACGTCCCCTGCCTCTGCTTGCCTGGGTAGTGCAGGTGGAGGTAGTTGCGTAATTACTTAATTGCCTGATTGCTTCCACCTGCCTGTGGCCCAATATAAAGCCCAGTAGTATGAGGCAGGGGGGAGTTAGAGTTTGATTTTGGGGTTTGTGATTTGTGTGGAGAGCTTTTGTTTTGTGAACTTTGTGTGTTTTTGTTTGTTATTTAGATTAATAAATGTCTGGGTTTGTTTTTAGATCAGTTTCTGTCGTGTTTTAGATGCATCCGGACTTTGTTTGTTGCGGCCAGTCGAGCCAGCCGTAACAAGCCCTAAAACATATTTGAAGCCATAGGAACTTTTGAAAACATGTGATTACTCATTTAAAATTGTGGAAAAACTAAGTCAAGACTGTGAATTCCATAGTACAAATGCTAAAAAATATATTTGAGGCCTTAAAAAAAAAAGGTTTCTCTGAAAAAATATGTATATGTTCCATATCTTGTTATGGTCATAGGTACCTATACTAGTATATACAAAATTTTTGGCTCGTCCAAAATCAAAAAAGAACCACTGTCCCAACCTTTCTTTAACCTGCTGAACACAGCCGTAAACTTGCCTCGGCGCTCAGACTTATCGTTTTCATAACCCTAACCCTAAGTTGAGCCCTAAAATGTAATTGAAGCCATAGGAACTTTTGAAAACATGTGATTACTCATTTAAAATTGTGGAAAAACTAAGTCAAGACTGTGAATTCCATAGTACAAATGCTAAAAAATATATTTGAGGCCTTAAAAAAAAAAAGGTTTCCCTGAAAAAATATGTATATATTCCATATCTTGTTATGGTCATAGGTACCTATACTAGTATATACAAAATTTTTGGCTCGTCCAAAATCAAAAAAGAACCAATTTCCCAACCTTTCTTTAACCTGCTGAACACAGCCGTAAACTTGCCTCGACCCTCAGACTTATCGTTTTCATAACCCTAACCCTAAGTTGAGCCCTAAAACGTAATTGAAGCCATAGGAACTTTTGAAAACATGTGATTACTCATTTAAAATTGTGGAAAAACTAATTCAAGACTGTGAATTCCATAGTACAAATGCTAAAAAATATATTTGAGGCCTTAAAAAAAAAAGGTTTCCCTGAAAAAATATGTATATGTTCCATATCTTGTTATGGTCATAGGTACCTATTATAGGCTTATGTCCAAAATGTGAAAATAATGCAAAAAAAGTAAAAATGCAATTAATTGATTTGGATCAATAGGAAATCATCTTTATTGAACAACCCCGGTGAAATAAATGAGCAACAATATGTTTGAAGACTTTTTTGGAAGAAATATATGTCAGTGGAAAATCAGAAAAATACATAAGGCTATAGGCTTATGTCCAAAATGTGAAAATAATGCTAAATTTTTAAAAATGCAATTCATTAATTCCAATGCATGGGAAATCACCTTTATTGAACAACCACAATGAAATAAATGAGCAACAATGTGTTTGAAGACATTTCTGGATAAAAATCTGTGTCAGTGGAAAATTAGAAAAATACATAAGGCTATAGGCTTATGTCCAAAATGTGAAAATAATGCAATAAATTAAAAAATGCAATTAATTGATTTGGATCAATGGAAAATCATCTTTATTGAACAACCACGGTGAAATAAATGAGCAACAATGTGTTTGAAGACTTTTTTGGAAGAAATATATGTCAGTGGAAAATCAGAAAAATACATAAGGCTATAGGCTTATGTCCAAAATGTGAAAATAATGCTAAATTTTTAAAAATGCAATTCATTAATTCCAATGCATGGGAAATCACCTTTATTGAGCAACCACAATGAAATAAATGAGCAACAATGTGTTTGAAGACTTTTCTGGATAAAAATCTGTGTCAGTGGAAAATTAGAAAAATACATAAGGCTATAGGCTTATGTCCAAAATGTGAAAATAATGCAAAAATTGTAAAAATGCTATTAATTCATTTGGATCAATGGGAAATCATCTTTATTGAACAACCCCGGTGAAATAAATGAGCAACAATGTGTTTGAAGACTTTTCTGGAGAAAAATCAGTGTCAGTGGAAAATTAGAAAAATACATAAGGCTATAGGCTTATGTCCAAAATGTGAAAATAATGCTAAATCTTTAAAAATGCAATTCATTAATTCCAATGCATGGGAAATCACCTTTATTGAACAACCACAGTGAAATAAATGAGCAACAATGTGTTTGAAGACTTTTCTGGAGAAAAATCAGTGTCAGTGGAAAATCAGAAAAATACATAAGGCTATAGGCTTATGTCCAAAATGTGAAAATAATGCTAAATTTTTAAAAATGCAATTCATTAATTCCAATGCATGGGAAATCATCTTTATTGAACAACCCCGGTGAAATAAATGAGCAACAATGTGTTTGAAGACTTTTTTGGACGAAATATATGTCAGTGGAAAATCAGAAAAATACATAAGGCTATAGGCTTATGTCCAAAATGTGAAAATAATGCAATAAATTAAAAAATGCAATTAATTGATTCCAACGCATGAGAAATCACCTTTATTGAACAACCCCGGTGAAATAAATGAGCAACAATGTGTTTGAAGACTTTTCTGGAGAAAAATCAGTGTCAGTGGAAAATTAGAAAAATACATATGGCTATAGGCTTATGTCCAATATGTGAAAATAATGCTAAATTTTTAAAAATGCAATTCATTAATTCCAATGCATGGGAAATCATCTTTATTGAACAACCCCGGTGAAATAAATGAGCAACAATGTGTTTGAAGACTTTTTGGACGAAATATATGTCAGTGGAAAATCAGAAAAATACATAAGGCCATATAGGCTTATGTCCAAAATGTGAAAATAATGCAATAAATTAAAAAATGCAATTAATTGATTTGGATCAATGGAAAATCATCTTTATTGAACAACCACGGTGAAATAAATGAGCAACAATGTGTTTGAAGACTTTTTTGGAAGAAATATATGTCAGTGGAAAATCAGAAAAATACATAAGGCTATAGGCTTATGTCCAAAATGTGAAAATAATGCTAAATCTTGAAAAATGCAATTCATTAATTCCAATGCATGGGAAATCACCTTTATTGAACAACCACAGTGAAATAAATGAGCAACAATGTGTTTGAAGACTTTTTTGGAAGAAATATATGTCAGTGGAAAATCAGAAAAACACATAAGGCTATAGGCTTATGTCCAAAATGTGAAAATAATGCAAAAAATGTAAAAATGCAATTAATTGATTTGGATCAATAGGAAATCATCTTTATTGAACAACCCCGGTGAAATAAATGAGTAACAATATGTTTGAAGACTTTTTTGGAAGAAATATATGTCCGTGGAAAATCAGAAAAATACATAAGGCTATAGGCTTATGTCCAAAATGTGAAAATAATGCTAAATTTTTAAAAATGCAATTCATTAATTCCAATTCATGGGCAATCACCTTTATTGAACAACCACAATGAAATAAATGAGCAACAATGTGTTTGAAGACTTTTTTGGAAGAAATATATGTCAGTGGAAAATCAGAAAAATACATAAGGCTATAGGCTTATGTCCAAAATGTGAAAATAATGCAAAAAATTTAAAAATGCAATTAATTGATTTGGATCAATAGGAAATCATCTTTATTGAACAACCCCGGTGAAATAAATGAGTAACAATATGTTTGAAGACTTTTTTGGAAGAAATATATGTCCAGTGGAAAATCAGAAAATACATAAGGCTATAGGCTTATGTCCAAAATGTGAAAATAATGCTAAATTTTTAAAATGCAATTCATTAATTCCAATTCATGGGCAATCACCTTTATTGAACAACCACAATGAAATAAATGAGCAACAATGTGTTTGAAGACTTTTCTGGATAAAAATCTGTGTCAGTAGAAAATCAGAAAAATACATAAGGCTATAGGCATATGTCCAAAATGTGAAAATAATACAATAAATTAAAAAATGCAATTCATTAATTCCAATGCATGGGAAATCATCTTTATTGAACAACCCGTGAAATAAATGAGCAAACAATGTGTTTGAAGACTTTTTGTACGAAAATATGTCAGTGGAAAATCAGAAAATACATATGGCTATAAGCTTATGTCCAAAATGTGAAAATAATGCAACAAATGTAAAAATGCAATTAATTGATTTGGATCAAAAGGAAATCATCTTTATTGAACAACCCCGGTGAAATAAATGAGTAACAATATGTTTGAAGACTTTTCTGGAGAAAAATCAGTGTCAGTGGAAAATCAGAAAAATACATAAGGCTATAGGCTTATGTCCAAAATGTGAAAATAATGCTAAATTTTTAAAAAAGCACCATTAATTCCAATTCTGAATCACCTTTATTGAACAACCACAATGAAATAAATGAGCAACAATGTGTTTGAAGACTTTTCTGGATAAAAATCTGTGTCAGTGGAAAATCAGAAAAATACATAAGGCTATAGGCTTATGTCCAAAATGTGAAAATAATACAATAAATTAAAAAATGCAATTCATTAATTCCAATGCATGGGAAATCATCTTTATTGAACAACCCCGGTGAAATAAATGAGCAACAATGTGTTTGAAGACTTTTTTGGAAGAAATATGTCAGTGGAAAATCAGAAAAATACATAAGGCTATAGGCTTATGTCCAAAATGTGAAAATAATGCTAAATTTTTAAAAATGCAATTCATTAATTCCAATGCATGGGAAATCATCTTTATTGAACAACCACAGTGAAATAAATGAGCAACAATGTGTTTGAAGACTTTTTTGGAAGAAATATATGTCAGTGGAAAATCAGAAAAATACATAAGGCTATAGGCTTATGTCCAAAATGTGAAAATAATGCAATAAATGTAAAAATGCAATTAATTGATTTGGATCAATAGCAAATCATCTTTATTGAACAACCCCGGTGAAATAAATGAGTAACAATGTGTTTGAAGACGTTTTTGGAAGAAATATATGTCAGTGGAAAATCAGAAAAATACATAAGGCTATAGGCTTATGTCCAAAATGTGAAAAAAATACAATAAATTAAAAAATGCAATTCATTATTTCCAATGCATGGGAAATCATCTTAATTGAACAACCCCGGTGAAATAAATGAGTAACAATGTGTTTGAAGACTTTTTTGGAAGAAATATATGTCAGTGGAAAATCAGAAAAATACATAAGGCTATAGGCTTATGTCCAAAATGTGAAAATAATGCAATAAATGTAAAAATGCAATTAATTGATTTGGATCAATAGGAAATCATCTTTATTGAACAACCCCGGTGAAATAAATGAGTAACAATGTGTTTGAAGACTTTTTTGGAAGAAATATATGTCAGTGGAAAATCAGAAAAATACATAAGGCTATAGGCTTATGTCCAAAATGTGAAAATAATGCTAAATCTTGAAAAATGCAATTCATTAATTCCAATGCATGGGATATCACCTTTATTGAACAACCACAGTGAAATAAATGAGCAACAATGTGTTTGCAGACTTTTTTGGAAGAAATATATGTCAGTGGAAAATCAGAAAAATACATAAGGCTATAGGCTTATGTCCAAAATGTGAAAATAATGCTAAATTTTTAAAAATGCAATTCATTAATTCCAATGCATGGGAAATCATCTTTATTGAACAACCCCGGTGAAATAAATGAGCAACAATGTGTTTGATGACTTTTTGGAAGAAATATATGTCAGTGGAAAATCAGAAAATACGTAAAGCTATAGGCTTATGTCCAAAATGTGAAAATAATGCAAAAATGTAAAATGCAATTAATTGATTTGGATCAATAGGAAATCATCTTTATTGAACAACCCCGTGAAATAAATGAGTAACATTGTGTTTGAAGACTTTTGGAAGAAATATATGTCAGTGGAAAATCAGAAAATACATAAGGCATAGGCTTATGTCCAAATGTGAAAATAATGCTAAATTTTTATAAATGCAATCATTAATTCCAATGCATGGGAAATCACCTTATTGAACAACCACAGTGAAATAAATGAGCAACAATTGTTTGAAGACTTTTCTGAGAAAATCAGTGTCAGTGGAAAATTAGAAAATACATAAGGCTATAGGCTTATGTCCAAAATGTGAAAATAATGCTAAATTTTAAAAATGCAATTAATTGATTTGGATCAATAGGAAATCATCTTTATTGAACAACCCCGGGAAATAAATGAGTAACAATGTGTTTGAAGACGTTTTTGGAAGAAATATATGTCAGTGGAAAATCAGAAAATACATAAGGCTATAGCTTATGTCCAAAATGTGAAAATAATGCAAAATTTTAAAAATGAATTCATTAATTCCCATGCATGGGAAATCATCTTATTGAACAACCCGTGAAATAAATGAGCAACAATGTTTTGATGACTTTTTGGAAGAAATATATGTCAGTGGAAAATCAGAAAATAAGTAAGGCATAGGTTATGTCCAAAATGTGAAAATAATGCAAAAATGTAAAAATGCAATTAATTGATTTGGATCAATAGGAAATCATCTTTATTGAACAACCCCGTGAAATAAATGAGTAACATTGTGTTTGAAGACTTTTCTGGAGAAAATCAGTGTCAGTGGAAAATCAGAAAATACATAACAAAGGCTATGTCCAAAATGTGAAAATAAAGCTAAATCTTGAAAATGCAATTCATTAATTCCAATGCATGGATATCACCTTTATTGAACAACCACAGTGAAATAAATGAGAAACAATGTGTTTGCAGACTTTTTGGAAGAAATATATGTCAGTGGAAAATCAGAAAAATACATAAGGCTATAGGCTTATGTCCAAAATGTGAAAAAATGCAATAAATGTAAAATGCAATTAATTGATTTGGATCAATAGGAAATCATCTTTATTGAACAACCCCGTGAAATAAATGAGCAACAATGTGTTTGAAGACTTTTTGGAAGAAATATGTCAGTGGAAAATCAGAAAATACATAAGGCTATAGGTTATGTCCAAATGTGAAAATAATGCAATAAATGTAAAATGCAATTAATTGATTTGATCAATAGGAAATCATCTTTATTGAACAACCCCGTGAAATAAATGAGCAACAATGTGTTTGAAGACTTTTGGACGAAATATATGTCAGTGGAAAATCAGAAAATACATATGGCTATAAGCTTATGTCCAAAATGTGAAAGTAATGCAACAAATGTAAAATGCAATTAATTGATTTGATCAATAGGAAATCATCTTTATTGAACAACCCCGTGAAATAAATGAGTAACAATATGTTTGAAGACTTTTCTGGAGAAAATCAGTGTAGTGGAAAATCAGAAAATACATAAGGCTATAGTTTATGTCCAAAATGTGAAAATAATGCTAAATTTTTAAAAATGCAATTCATTAATTCCAATGCATGGAAATCACCTTTATTGAACAACACAGGAAATAAATGAGCAAAATGTGTTTGAAGACTTTTCTGGAAAAATCAGTGTCAGTGGAAAATCAGAAAAATACATAAGGCTATAGGCTTATGTCCAAAATGTGAAAATAATGCAACAAATGTAAAAATGCAATTAATTGATTTGGATCAATAGGAAATCATCTTTATTGAACAACCCCGGTGAAATAAATGAGTGACAATTTGTTTGAAGACGTTTTTGGAAGAAATATATGTCAGTGGAAAATCAGAAAATACATAAGGCTATAGGCTTATGTCCAAAATGTGAAAATAATGCTAAATTTTTAAAAATGCAATTAATTAATTCCAATGCATGGGAAATCACCTTTATTGAACAACCACAATGAAATAAATGAGCAACAATGTGTTTGAAGACTTTTTTGGAAGAAATATGTCAGTGGAAAATCAGAAAAATACATAAGGCTATAGGCTTATGTCCAAAATGTGAAAATAATGCAATAAATGTAAAAATGCAATTAATTGATTTGGATCAATAGGAAATCATCTTTATTGAACAACCCCGGTGAAATAAATGAGCAACAATGTGTTTGAAGACTTTTTTGGACGAAATATATGTCAGTGGAAAATCAGAAAAATACATATGGCTATAAGCTTATGTCCAAAATGTGAAAATAATGCAACAAATGTAAAAATGCAATTAATTGATTTGGATCAATAGGAAATCATCTTTATTGAACAACCCCGGTGAAATAAATGAGTAACAATGTGTTTGAAGACTTTTCTGGAGAAAAATCAGTGTCAGTGGAAAATCAGAAAAATACATAAGGCTATAGGCTTATGTCCAAAATGTGAAAATAATGCTAAATTTTTAAAAATGCAATTCATTAATTCCAATGCATGGGAAATCACCTTTATTGAACAACCACAGTGAAATAAATGAGCAACAATGTGTTTGAAGACTTTTCTGGAGAAAAATCAGTGTCAGTGGAAAATCAGAAAAATACATAAGGCTAAAGGCTTATGTCCAAAATGTGAAAATAATGCAATAAATGTAAAAATGCAATTAATTGATTTGGATCAATAGGAAATCATCTTTATTGAACAACCCGTGAAATAAATGAGTAACAATGTGTTTGAAGACTTTTTGGAAGAAATATATGTCAGTGAAAATCAGAAAATACATAAGGCTATAGGCTTATGTCCAAAATGTGAAAATAATGCTAAATTTTTAAAAATGCAATTCATTAATTCCAATGCATGGGATATCATCTTTATTGAACAACCCCGGTGAAATAAATGAGCAACAATGTGTTTGAAGACTTTTTTGGAAGAAATATGTCAGTGGAAAATCAGAAAAATACATAAGGCTATAGGCTTATGTCCAAAATGTGAAAATAATGCAAAAATGTAAAAATGCAATTAATTGATTTGGATCAATAGGAAATCATCTTTATTGAACAACCCCGGTGAAAGAAATGAGTAACAATGTGTTTGAAGACTTTTTTGGAAGAAATATATGTCAGTGGAAAATCAGAAAAATACATAAGGCTAAAGGCTTATGTCCAAAATGTGAAAATAATGCAATAAATGTAAAAATGCAATTAATTGATTTGGATCAATAGGAAATCATCTTTATTGAACAACCCCGGTGAAATAAATGAGTAACAATGTGTTTGAAGACTTTTTTGGAAGAAATATATGTCAGTGGAAAATCAGAAAAATACATAAGGCTATAGGCTTATGTCCAAAATGTGAAAATAATGCTAAATCTTTAAAAATGCAATTCATTAATTCCAATGCATGGGAAATCACCTTTATTGAACAACCACAGTGAAATAAATGAGCAACAATGTGTTTGAAGACTTTTTTGGAAGAAATATATGTCAGTGGAAAATCAGAAAAATACATAAGGCTATAGGCTTATGTCCAAAATGTGAAAATAATGCAATAAATGTAAAAATGCAATTAATTGATTTGGATCAATAGGAAATCATCTTTATTGAACAACCCCGGTGAAATAAATGAGTAACAATGTGTTTGAAGACTTTTTTGGAAGAAATATATGTCAGTGGAAATTCAGAAAAATACATAAGGCTATAGGCTTATGTCCAAAATGTGAAAATAATGCAATAAATTAAAAAATGCAATTAATTGATTTGGATCAATGGAAAATCATCTTTATTGAACAACCACGGTGAAATAAATGAGCAACAATGTGTTTGAAGACTTTTTTGGAAGAAATATATGTCAGTGGAAAATCAGAAAAATACATAAGGCTATAGGCTTATGTCCAAAATGTGAAAATAATGCTAAATCTTTAAAAATGCAATTCATTAATTCCAATGCATGGGAAATCACCTTTATTGAACAACCACAGTGAAATAAATGAGCAACAATGTGTTTGAAGACTTTTCTGGAGAAAAATCAGTGTCAGTGGAAAATTAGAAAAATACATATGGCTATAGGCTTATGTCCAATATGTGAAAATAATGCTAAATTTTTAAAAATGCAATTCATTAATTCCAATGCATGGGAAATCATCTTTATTGAACAACCCCGGTGAAATAAATGAGCAACAATGTGTTTGAAGACTTTTTTGGAAGAAATATATGTCAGTGGAAAATCAGAAAAATACATAAGGCTATAGGCTTATGTCCAAAATGTGAAAATAATGCAATAAATTAAAAAATGCAATTAATTGATTCCAACGCATGAGAAATCACCTTTATTGAACAACCCGTGAAATAAATGAGCAACTATGTGTTTGAAGACTTTTCTGGAGAAAATCAGTGTCAGTGGAAAATTAGAAAAATACATATGGCTATAGGCTTATGTCCAATATGTGAAAATAATGCTAAATTTTAAAAAATGCAATTCATTAATTCCAATGCATGGGAAATCATCTTTATTGAACAACCCCGGTGAAATAAATGAGCAACAATGTGTTTGAAGACTTGTTTGGAAGAAATATATGTCAGTGGAAAATCAGAAAAATACATAAGGCTATAGGCTTATGTCCAAAATGTGAAAATAATGCAAAAATGTAAAATGCAATTAATTGATTTGTATCAATAGGAAATCATCTTTATTGAACAACCCGTGAAATAAATGAGTAACAATGTGTTTGAAGACTTTTTTGGAAGAAATATATGTCAGTGGAAAATCAGAAAAATACATAAGACTATAGGCTTATGTCCAAAATGTGAAAAAATAATAAATTAAAAATGCAATTCATTAATTCCAATGCATGGAAATCATCTTAATTGAACAACCCCGTGAAATAAATGAGTAACAATGTGTTTGAAGACTTTTTGGAAGAAATATATGTCAGTGGAAAATCAGAAAAATACATAAGGCTATAGGCTTATGTCCAAATGTGAAAATAAGGCTAAATCTTTAAAATGCAATTCATTAATTCCAATGCATGGGAAATCACCTTTATTGAACAACCACAGTGAAATAAATGAGCAACAATGTGTTTGAAGACTTTTCGGGAGAAAATCAGTGTCAGTGGAAAATCAGAAAATACATAAGGCTATAGGCTTATGTCCAAAATGTGAAAATAATGCAATAAATGTAAAATGCAATTAATTGATTTGGATCAATAGGAAATCATCTTTATTGAACAACCCCAGTGAAATAAATGAGTAACAATGTGTTTGAAGACTTTTTTGGAAGAAATATATGTCAGTGGAAAATCAGAAAAATACATAAGGCTATAGGCTTATGTCCAAAATGTGAAAATAATGCAATAAATGTAATAATGCAATTAATTGATTTGGATCAATAGGAAATCATCTTTATTGAACAACCCTGGTGAAATAAATGAGTAACAATGTGTTTGAAGACTTTTTTGGAAGAAATATATGTCAGTGGAAAATCAGAAAAATACATAAGGCTAGAGGCTTATGTCCAAAATGTGAAAATAATGCAATAAATTAAAAAATGCAATTAATTGATTCCAACGCATGAGAAATCACCTTTATTGAACAACCACAGTGAAATAAATGAGCAACAATGTGTTTGAAGACTTTTTGGAAGAAATATATGTCAGTGGAAAATCAGAAAAATACATAAGGCTATAGGCTTATGTCCAAAATGTGAAAATAATGCAATAAATGTAAAAATGCAATTCATTAATTCCAATGCATGGGATATCATCTTTATTGAACAACCCCGGTGAAATAAATGAGCATCAATGTGTTTGAAGACTTTTTTGGAAGAAATATATGTCAGTGGAAAATCAGAAAAATACATAAGGCTATAGGCTTATGTCCAAAATGTGAAAATAATGCTAAATCTTTAAAAATGCAATTCATTAATTCCAATGCATGGGAAATCATCTTTATTGAACAACCCCGTTGAAATAAATGAGTAACATTGTGTTTGAAAACTTTTTTGGAAGAAATATATGTCAGTGGAAAATCAGAAAAATACATAAGGCTATAGGCTTATGTCCAAAATGTGAAAATAATGCAATAAATGTAAAAATGCAATTAATTGATTTGGATCAATAGGAAATCATCTTTATTGAACAACCCCGGTGAAATAAATGAGTAACATTGTGTTTGAAGACTTTTTTGGAAGAAATATATGTCAGTGGAAAATCAGAAAAATACATAAGGCTATAGGCTTATGTCCAAAATGTGAAAATAATGCTAAATTTTTATAAATGCAATTCATTAATTCCAATGCATGGGAAATCACCTTTATTGAACAACCACAGTGAAATAAATGAGCAACAATGTGTTTGAAGACTTTTCTGGATAAAAATCTGTGTCAGTGGAAAATTAGAAAAATACATAAGGCTATAGGCTTATGTCCAAAATGTGAAAATAATGCTAAATTTTTAAAAATGCAATTCATTAATTCCAATGCATGGAAATCATCTTTATTGAACAACCCGTGAAATAAATGAGCAACAATGTGTTTGATGACTTTTTGGAAGAAATATATGTCAGTGGAAAATCAGAAAAATACGTAAGGCTATAGGCTTATGTCCAAAATGTGAAAATAATGCAATAAATGTAAAATGCAATTAATTGATTTAGATCAATAGGAAATCATCTTTATTGAACAACCCGGTGAAATAAATGAGTAACAATGTGTTTGAAGACGTTTTTGGGAAAAAATATATGTCAGTGGAAAATCAGAAAAATACATAAGGCTATAGGCTTATGTCCAAAATGTGAAAATAATGCAATAAATGTAAAAATGCAATTAATTGATTTGGATCAATAGGAAATCATCTTTATTGAACAACCCCGGTGAAATAAATGAGTAACAATGTGTTTGAAGACGTTTTTGGAAGAAATATATGTCAGTGGAAAATCAGAAAAATACATAAGGCTATAGGCTTATGTCCAAAATGTGAAAATAATGCAATAAATGTAAAAATGCAATTAATTGATTTGGATCAATAGGAAATCATCTTTATTGAACAACCCTGGTGAAATAAATGAGTAACAATGTGTTTGAAGACTTTTTTGGAAGAAATATATGTCAGTGGAAAATCAGAAAAATACATAAGGCTATAGGCTTATGTCCAAAATGTGAAAATAATGCTAAATTTTTAAAAATGCAATTAATTGATTCCAACGCATGAGAAATCACCTTTATTGAACAACCACAGTGAAATAAATGAGCAACAATGTGTTTGAAGACTTTTTTGGAAGAAATATATGTCAGTGGAAAATCAGAAAAATACATAAGGCTATAGGCTTATGTCCAAAATGTGAAAATAATGCTAAATTTTTAAAAATGCAATTCATTAATTCCAATGCATGGGAAATCATCTTTATTGAACAACCCCGGTGAAATAAATGAGCAACAATGTGTTTGATGACTTTTTTGGAAGAAATATATGTCAGTGGAAAATCAGAAAAATACATAAGGCTATAGGCTTATGTCCAAAATGTGAAAATAATGCTAAATTTTTAAAAATGCAATTCATTAATTCCAATGCATGGGATATCATCTTTATTGAACAACCCCGGTGAAATAAATGAGCAACAATGTGTTTGAAGACTTTTTTGGAAGAAATATGTCAGTGGAAAATCAGAAAAATACATAAGGCTATAGGCTTATGTCCAAAATGTGAAAATAATGCTAAATTTTTAAAAATGCAATTCATTAATTCCAATGCATGGGAAATCATCTTTATTGAACAACCCCGGTGAAATAAATGAGCAACAATGTGTTTGAAGACTTTTCTGGAGAAAAATCAGTGTCAGTGGAAAATTAGAAAAATACATAAGGCTATAGGCTTATGTCCAAAATGTGAAAATAATGCTAAATTTTTAAAAATGCAATTCATTAATTCCAATGCATGGGAAATCATCTTTATTGAACAACCCCGGTGAAATAAATGAGCAACAATGTGTTTGATGACTTTTTTGGAAGAAATATATGTCAGTGGAAAATCAGAAAAATACGTAAGGCTATAGGCTTATGTCCAAAATGTGAAAATAATGCAAAAAATGTAAAAATGCAATTAATTGATTTGGATCAATAGGAAATCATCTTTATTGAACAACCCCGGTGAAATAAATGAGTAACAATGTGTTTGAAGACTTTTTTGGAAGAAATATATGTCAGTGGAAAATCAGAAAAATACATAAGGCTATAGGCTTATGTCCAAAATGTGAAAATAATGCAATAAATGTAAAAATGCAATTAATTGATTTGGATCAATAGGAAATCATCTTTATTGAACAACCCCGGTGAAATAAATGAGTAACAATGTGTTTGAAGACTTTTTTGGAAGAAATATATGTCAGTGGAAAATCAGAAAAATACATAAGGCTATAGGCTTATGTCCAAAATGTGAAAATAATGCTAAATTTTTAAAAATGCAATTCATTAATTCCAATGCATGGGAAATCACCTTTATTGAACAACCACAGTGAAATAAATGAGCAACAATGTGTTTGAAGACTTTTCTGGAGAAAAATCAGTGTCAGTGGAAAATCAGAAAAATACATAAGGCTAAAGGCTTATGTCCAAAATGTGAAAATAATGCAATAAATGTAAAAATGCAATTAATTGATTTGGATCAATAGGAAATCATCTTTATTGAACAACCCCGGTGAAATAAATGAGTAACAATGTGTTTGAAGACTTTTTTGGAAGAAATATATGTCAGTGGAAAATCAGAAAAATACATAAGGCTATAGGCTTATGTCCAAAATGTGAAAATAATGCTAAATTTTTAAAAATGCAATTCATTAATTCCAATGCATGGGATATCATCTTTATTGAACAACCCCGGTGAAATAAATGAGCAACAATGTGTTTGAAGACTTTTTTGGAAGAAATATGTCAGTGGAAAATCAGAAAAATACATAAGGCTATAGGCTTATGTCCAAAATGTGAAAATAATGCAATAAATGTAAAAATGCAATTAATTGATTTGGATCAATAGGAAATCATCTTTATTGAACAACCCCGGTGAAATAAATGAGTAACAATGTGTTTGAAGACTTTTTTGGAAGAAATATATGTCAGTGGAAAATCAGAAAAATACATAAGGCTATAGGCTTATGTCCAAAATGTGAAAATAATGCTAAATTTTTAAAAATGCAATTCATTAATTCCAATGCATGGGATATCATCTTTATTGAACAACCCCGGTGAAATAAATGAGCAACAATGTGTTTGAAGACTTTTTTGGAAGAAATATGTCAGTGGAAAATCAGAAAAATACATAAGGCTATAGGCTTATGTCCAAAATGTGAAAATAATGCAATAAATGTAAAAATGCAATTAATTGATTTGGATCAATAGGAAATCATCTTTATTGAACAACCCCGGTGAAAGAAATGAGTAACAATGTGTTTGAAGACTTTTTTGGAAGAAATATATGTCAGTGGAAAATCAGAAAAATACATAAGGCTATAGGCTTATGTCCAAAATGTGAAAATAATGCAATAAATGTAAAAATGCAATTAATTGATTTGGATCAATAGGAAATCATCTTTATTGAACAACCCCGGTGAAATAAATTAGTAACAATGTGTTTGAAGACTTTTTTGGAAGAAATATATGTCAGTGAAAACTCAGAAAAATACATAAGGCTATAGGCTTATGTCCAAAATGTGAAAATAATGCTAAATTTTTAAAAATGCAATTCATTAATTCCAATGCATGGGATATCATCTTTATTGAACAACCCCGGTGAAATAAATGAGCAACAATGTGTTTGAAGACTTTTTTGGAAGAAATATGTCAGTGGAAAATCAGAAAAATACATAAGGCTATAGGCTTATGTCCATAATGTGAAAATAATGCAATAAATGTAAAAATGCAATTAATTGATTTGGATCAATAGGAAATCATCTTTATTGAACAACCCCGGTGAAAGAAATGAGTAACAATGTGTTTGAAGACTTTTTTGGAAGAAATATATGTCAGTGGAAAATCAGAAAAATACATAAGGCTATAGGCTTATGTCCAAAATGTGAAAATAAGGCTAAATCTTTAAAAATGCAATTCATTAATTCCAATGCATGGGAAATCACCTTTATTGAACAACCACAGTGAAATAAATGAGCAACAATGTGTTTGAAGACTTTTCGGGAGAAAAATCAGTGTCAGTGGAAAATCAGAAAAATACATAAGGCTATAGGCTTATGTCCAAAATGTGAAAATAATGCAATAAATGTAAAAATGCAATTAATTGATTTGGATCAATAGGAAATCATCTTTATTGAACAACCCCGTGAAATAAATGAGTAACAATGTGTTTGAAGACTTTTTGGAAGAAATATATGTCAGTGGAAAATCAGAAAAATACATAAGGCTATAGGCTTATGTCCAAAATGTGAAAATAATGCATAAATGTAATAATGCAATTAATTGATTTGGATCAATAGGAAATCATCTTTATTGAACAACCCTGGTGAAATAAATGAGTAACAATGTGTTTGAAGACTTTTTTGGAAGAAATATATGTCAGTGGAAAATCAGAAAAATACATAAGGCTATAGGCTTATGTCCAAAATGTGAAAATAATGCAACAAATGTAAAAATGCAATTAATTGATTCCAACGCATGAGAAATCACCTTTATTGAACAACCACAGTGAAATAAATGAGCAACAATGTGTTTGAAGACTTTTTTGGAAGAAATATATGTCAGTGGAAAATCAGAAAAATACATAAGGCAATAGGCTTATGTCCAAAATGTGAAAATAATGCTAAATTTTTAAAATGCATTATTAATTCCCATGCATGGGAAATCATCTTTATTGAACAACCCCGGTGAAATAAATGAGCAACAATGTGTTTGATGACTTTTTTGGAAGAAATATATGTCAGTGGAAAATCAGAAAAATACATAAGGCTATAGGCTTATGTCCAAAATGTGAAAATAATGCTAAATTTTTAAAAATGCAATTCATTAATTCCAATGCATGGGATATCATCTTTATTGAACAACCCCGGTGAAATAAATGAGCATCAATGTGTTTGAAGACTTTTTTGGAAGAAATATGTCAGTGGAAAATCAGAAAAATACATAAGGCTATAGGCTTATGTCCAAAATGTGAAAATAATGCAAAAATGTAAAATGCAATTAATTGATTTGGATCAATAGGAAATCATCTTTATTGAACAACCCGTGAAATAAATGAGTAACATTGTGTTTGAAGACTTTTTGGAAGAAATATATGTCAGTGGAAAATCAGAAAAATACATAAGGCTATAGGCTTATGTCCAAAATGTGAAAATAATGCTAAATTTTTATAAATGCAATTCATTAATTCCAATGCATGGGAAATCACCTTCATTGAACAACCACAGTGAAATAAATGAGCAACAATGTGTTTGAAGACTTTTCTGGAGAAAAATCA
The DNA here is from genome assembly GCF_018555375.3 of Anguilla rostrata. NCBI lineage: Eukaryota > Metazoa > Chordata > Actinopteri > Anguilliformes > Anguillidae > Anguilla > Anguilla rostrata. The sequence continues at coordinate 11,169,477 of NC_057948.1, forward strand.
GTGTCAGTGGAAAATCAGAAAAATACATAAGGCTAAAGGCTTATGTCCAAAATGTGAAAATAATGCAATAAATGTAAAAATGCAATTAATTGATTTGGATCAATAGGAAATCATCTTTATTGAACAACCCCGTGAAATAAATGAGTAACAATGTGTTTGAAGACGTTTTTGGAAGAAATATATGTCAGTGGAAAATCAGAAAATACATAAGGCTATAGGCTTATGTCCAAAATGTGAAAATAATGCTAAATTTTTAAAAATGCAATTCATTAATTCCAATGCATGGGAAATCATCTTTATTGAACAACCCCGGTGAAATAAATGAGCAACAATGTGTTTGATGACTTTTTTGGAAGAAATATATGTCAGTGGAAAATCAGAAAAATACGTAAGGCTATAGGCTTATGTCCAAAATGTGAAAATAATGCAAAAATGTAAAATGCAATTAATTGATTTGGATCAATAGGAAATCATCTTTATTGAACAACCCCGTGAAATAAATGAGTAACATTGTGTTTGATGACTTTTTGGAAGAAATATATGTCAGTGGAAAATCAGAAAAATACATAAGGCTATAGGCTTATGTCCAAAATGTGAAAATAATGCTAAATCTTTAAAAATGCAATTAATTGATTCCAACGCATGAGAAATCACCTTTATTGAACAACCACAGTGAAATAAATGAGCAACAATGTGTTTGAAGACTTTTTTGGAAGAAATATGCTATAGGCTTATGTCCAAAATGTGAAAATAATGCAAAAAATGTAAAAATGCAATTAATGGATTCCAACGCATGAGAAATCACCTTTATTGAACAACCCCGGTGAAATAAATGAGCAACAATGTGTTTGAAGACTTTTTTGGAAGAAATATATGTCAGTGGAAAATCAGAAAAATACATAAGGCTATAGGCTTATGTCCAAAATGTGAAAATAATGCTAAATCTTTAAAAATGCAATTCATTAATTCCAATGCATGGGAAATCATCTTTATTGAACAACCCCGTTGAAATAAATGAGCAACAATGTGTTTGAAGACTTTTTTGGAAGAAATATATGTCAGTGGAAAATCAGAAAAATACATAAGGCTATAGGCTTATGTCCAAAATGTGAAAATAATGCAATAAATGTAAAAATGCAATTAATTGATTTGGATCAATAGGAAATCATCTTTATTGAACAACCCCGTTGAAATAAATGAGTAACATTGTGTTTGAAGACTTTTTTGGAAGAAATATATGTCAGTGGAAAATCAGAAAAATACATAAGGCTATAGGCTTATGTCCAAAATGTGAAAATAATGCTAAATTTTTATAAATGCAATTCATTAATTCCAATGCATGGGAAATCACCTTTATTGAACAACCACAGTGAAATAAATGAGCAACAATGTGTTTGAAGACTTTTCTGGAGAAAAATCAGTGTCAGTGGAAAATTAGAAAAATACATAAGGCTATAGGCTTATGTCCAAAATGTGAAAATAATGCAATAAATGTAAAAATGCAATTAATTGATTTGGATCAATAGGAAATCATCTTTATTGAACAACCCCGGTGAAATAAATGAGTAACAATGTGTTTGAAGACTTTTTTGGAAGAAATATATGTCAGTGGAAAATCAGAAAAATACATAAGGCTATAGGCTTATGTCCAAAATGTGAAAATAATGCAATAAATGTAAAAATGCAATTAATTGATTTGGATCAATAGGAAATCATCTTTATTGAACAACCCCGGTGAAATAAATGAGTAACAATGTGTTTGAAGACGTTTTTGGAAGAAATATATGTCAGTGGAAAATCAGAAAAATACATAAGGCTATAGGCTTATGTCCAAAATGTGAAAATAATGCTAAATTTTTAAAAATGCAATTCATTAATTCCAATGCATGGGAAATCATCTTTATTGAACAACCACAGTGAAATAAATGAGCAACAATGTGTTTGAAGACTTTTCTGGAGAAAAATCAGTGTCAGTGGAAAATCAGAAAAATACATAAGGCTAAAGGCTTATGTCCAAAATGTGAAAATAATGCAATAAATGTAAAAATGCAATTAATTGATTTGGATCAATAGGAAATCATCTTTATTGAACAACCCCGGTGAAATAAATGAGCAACAATGTGTTTGAAGACTTTTTTGGAAGAAATATGTCAGTGGAAAATCAGAAAAATACATAAGGCTATATTGCCCTACAAAGCCTAACTGCAGTAACTACGCAAAGGGTAAAACTGAGAAAAATGGCTTTAAAGTATTTTAACTGGCCAGCCAAATGTGTTATAGGTATATCAGTGATATTGCACTAATTGTACATGTATTCATGAGGTAAATTTTATGCCCAAAAACCATGATGGCTGATTTGACCTTTAACCCCAAAAATGAAATACTGCACTTTGCCTTTGCATTGCCTAAATGGTTCTAAGAGCAATGCAAAAGCAAAGTGCAGTAACTACAATGTTCTCAGCTTTTATATTGTGTTGTCAGTGAACAAAAACTATTTTGACACTGATTTTGTTATAATTGTATTTAACAGTAGGCTATTTAACAACTCTACTTATGCATTTGTGCATGTTTAATTATGTCTGTACAAATTGAGAATTTTAGACGTTTAGTCTTAATATCATTTCATTTCACTTTTTTACTTATTCACCTATCTAGATAATTATTTTCCTATCAATTAAACTTTGCATCATCATCTTCAATTTCATCATCGTTGTCATCACCACCACTGTTGTTGCCTTGATGACAATCACATTAATAATTTTCATTATCCTTGTCTTTACTATTTAACACAATGAATAAATACAAGGCTACACTGAATCACAGTACAATGTGTTCATTATATTACATGTTTTAAACAGCGGCGTGTTTTGGTGGAGCGCAAAACTTTCCTTTAAACTAATTGATCTCAAACTGTTTTAATTAATTTTCAGTGATTAACAAGCATGCAAACGATCTGACTAATCAATTGGGAAAATGACAGACAGCTTCTTCGCATTGTGTTAGGAGATTAAATGATAAATGCGATTTAGAAAACCGTTTAATCACTAAGCAGTGGCAGAAACTTCCCTGATTTTCCTTGAGTATCAATACAATTAATCCACAAAATAGGCTACTCAATACTATCATATATAGCCAGCTCTCCCCAAATAGGCAGTTTTAGCGAGTAGCCAGGCATTATAGCCTACATTTATTTTCATTTGCAGTACGAAATTGTGCACATTTTTAATCTATATTATTTGGGATACATGCGCTTCTTTCTCCGCACTCGTATTCCTACAATGCGTGAGCTAGATTGTAAACAATCTTTAGTGCATGACATGGCATCGCGGGATGTGAAGTTACAGATGATAATGTTACAGCTACAGGAGCAGGTAAGATAACGCTAGCTAACTAAACATCGCCTGTCAGTCAGCATATATAGCGAGGCTGACAGGTGTTTTATAATTGATTGCTAGTTTTTCAACGCTTAATGTCATCGTACTTAGCCTACCTGGGTATTTTCTTTCAACACCAGTTCCACTATCCTCTTCCCTGGATAGTGCCATCTTAAACAGCTTTGTTGTGTGAGGTTAGATGGTGAAATCGCTGGTGGTAGAATCACAAAGCAGTCGCGTGAGGTAACTTAGATGGGTAGATCGCAAAATCGGCCGGTAGAATCCCAAAGCAGACCGCAGTAACTTCACTTACTGCGGTCTGCCATGGTTTTGAGTCGGGTTTTGTAGTTACTGCAATTTTTATACCGTTTTTTCTCTAAAACAAAGCAAAATTTAACTCTGAAACTTTGTCACAAGATAAAACAGATATCAAGAAGTTCATTTTTAGTTAGAACTCAATTTCGACCAAAATGTAGTTACTGCGGTTAGCCTTTGGACGGCAGAATACTAGTATATACAATATTTTTGGCTCGTCCAAAATCAAAAAAGAACCACTGTCCCAACCTTTCTTTAACCTGCTGAACACAGCCATAAACTTGCCTCAACCCTCAGACTTATCGTTTTCATAACCCTAACCCTAAGTTGAGCCCTAAAACGTATTTGAAGCCATAGGAACTTTTGAAAACATGTGATTACTCATTTAAAATTGTGGAAAAACTAAGTCAAGACTGTGAATTCCATAGTACAAATGCTAAAAAATATATTTGAGGCCTAAAAAAAAAAAAAGGTTTCCCTGAAAAAATATGTATATGTTCCATATCTTGTTATGGTCATAGGTACCTATACTAGTATATACAAAATTTTTGGTCATCCAAAATCAAAAAAGAACCACTAGTCCCAACCTTTCTTTAACCTGCTGAACACAGCCGTAAACTTGCCTCGACCCTCAGACTTATCTTTTTCATAACCCTAACCCTAAGTTGAGCCCTAAAACATATTTGAAGCCATAGGAACTTTAGAAAACATGTGATTACTCATTTACAATTGTGGAAAAACTAAGTCAAGACTGTGAATTCCATAGTACAAATGCTAAAAAAATATTTGAGGCCTTAAAAAAAGGTTTCCTGAAAAATATGTATATGTTCCATATCTTGTTATGGTCATAGGTACCTATACTAGTATATACAAAATTTTTGGCTGTCCAAAATCAAAAAAGAACCAATGTCCCAACCTTCTTTTACCTGCAGAACACAGCCGTAAACTTGCTCGACCTCAGACTTATCGCTTTCATAACCCTAACCCTAAGTTGAGCCCTAAACGTATTTGAAGCCATAGGAACATTTGAAAACATGTGATTACTCATTTAAAATTGTGGAAAAACTAAGTCAAGACTGTGAATTCCATAGTACAAATGCTAAAAATATATTTGAGGCCTTAAAAAGAGGGTTCCCTGAAAAATATGTATATGTTCCGTATCTTGTTATGGTCATAGGTACCTATACTAGTATATACAAAATTTTTGCTCGTCCAAAATCAAAAAGAACCACTGTCCCAACCTTTCTTTAACCTGCTGAACACAACCGTAAACTTGCCTCGACCCTCAGACTTATCGCTTTCATAACCCTAACCCTAAGTTGAGCCCTAAAACGTAATTGAAGCCATAGGAACTCTTGAAACATGTGATTACTCATTTAAAATTGTGGAAAACTAAGTCAAGACTGTGAATTCTTAGTACAAATGCTAAAAATATATTTGAGGCCTTAAAAAAAAGGTTTCCTGAAAAAATATGTATATATTCCATATCTTGTTATGGTCATAGGTACAATACTAGTATATACAAAATTTTGCTTCCAAAATCAAAAAAGAACCAATTTCCAACCTTTCTTTAACCTGCTGAACACAGCCAAACTTGCCTCGGCCCTCAGACTTATCGTTTTCATAACCCTAACCCTAAGTTGAGCCCTAAAACGTAATTGAAGCCATAGGAACTTTTGAAAACATGTGATTACTCATTTAAAATTGGGGAAAAACTAAGTCAAGACTGTGAATTCCATAGTACAATGCTAAAAATATATTTGAGGCCTTAAAAAAAAGGTTTCCTGAAAAATATGTATATGTTCCATATCTTGTTATGGTCATAGGTACCTATACTAGTATATACAAAATTTTTGGCTCGTCCAAAATCAAAAAAGAACCACTGTCCCAACCTTTCTTTAACCTGCTGAACACAGCCGTAAACTTGCCTCGACCCTCAGACTTATCGTTTTCATAACCCTAACCCTAAGTTGAGCCCTAAAACGTATTTGAAGCCATAGGAACTTTTGAAAACATGTGATTACTCATTTAAAATTGTGGAAAAACTAAGTCAAGACTGTGAATTCCATAGTACAAATGCTAAAAAATATATTTGAGGCCTTAAAAAAAAAAAGGTTTCCCTGAAAAAATATGTATATGTTCCATATCTTGTTATGGTCATAGGTACCTATACTAGTATATACAAAATTTTTGGCTCGTCCAAAATCAAAAAAGAACCACTGTCCCAACCTTTCTTTAACCTGCTGAACACAGCCGTAAACTTGCCTCGACCCTCAGACTTATCGTTTTCATAACCCTAACCCTAAGTTGAGCCCTAAAACATATTTGAAGCCATAGGAACTTTTGAAAACATGTGATTACTCATTTAAAATTGTGGAAAAACTAAGTCAAGACTGTGAATTCCATAGTACAAATGCTAAAAAATATTTTAGGCCTTAAAAAAGTTTCCCGAAAATATGTATATATTCCATATCTTGTTATGGTCATAGGTACCTATACTAGTATATAAAATTTTTGGCTGTCCAAAATCAAAAAGAACCAATGTCCCAACCTTTCTTTAACCTGCTGAACACAGCCAAACTTGCCCGCCCTCAGACTTATCCATAACCCTAACCTAAGTTGAGCCCTAAAACGTATTTGAAGCCATAGGAACTTTTGAAAACATTGATTACTCATTTAAAATTGAAAACTAAGTCAAGACTGTGAATCATAGTACAAATGCTAAAAATATATTTGAGGCCTTAAAAAAAAAGGTTTCCCGAAAATATGTATATGTTCCATATCTTGTTATGGTCATAGGTACTATACTAGTATATACAAATTTTTGGCTCTCCAAAATCAAAAAAGAACCATTCCCACTTTCTTTAACCTGCTGAACACAGCCGTAACTGCCTCGACCCTCAGACTTATCGTTTCTAACCCTAACCCTAAGTTGAGCCCTAAAACGTATTTGAAGCCATAGGAACTTGAAAACATGTGATTACTCATTTAAAATTGTGGAAAACTAAGTCAAGACTGTGAATTCCATAGTACAAATGCTAAAAATATATTTGAGGCCTTAAAAAAAGGTCCCTGAAAAATATGTATATTTCCATATCTTGTTATGGTCATAGGTACCTAACTAGTATATCAAAATTTTTGGCTCGTCCAAAATCAAAAAGAACCATGTCCCAACCTTTCTTTAACCTGCTGAACACAGCCGAACTTGCTCACCCTCAGACTTATCGTTTCAACCCTAACCCTAAGTTGAGCCCTAAAACGTATTTGAAGCCATAGGAACTTTTGAAACATGGATTACCATTAAAATTGGAAAAACTAAGTCAAGACTGTGAATTCCATAGTACAAATGCTAAAAATATATTTGAGGCCTTAAAAAAAGGTTTCCTGAAAAATATGTATATATTCCATATCTTGTTATGGTCTAGATATTTATACAAAATTTTGGTCTCAAATCAAAAAAGAACCATGTCCCAACCTTCTTTAACCTGCTGAACACAGCGAACTTCACCAGACTTATCGCTTCAACCCTAACCCTGTTGAGCCTAAACGATTTAGCCATAGAACTTTTGAAAACATGTGATCTCATTTAAAATTGAAAACAAGTCAAGACTGTGAATTCCATAGTACAATGCTAAAATATATTTGAGCTTAAAAAGGTTCTGAAAAATATGTATATTTCCATATCTTGTTATGGTCATAGGTACCTATACAGTATAACAAATTTTGCTGCCAATCAAAGAACCATTCCCAACCTTTTTTAACTGCTGAACACAGCGAACTTGCTCACCCTCAGATTATGCATAACCCTAACCTAAGTTACCAAAACGATTTGAAGCCATAGGAACTTTGAAAACATGTGATTACTCATTTAAATGGGAAAACTAAGTCAAGATGAATTCCATAGTACAAATGCTAAAAATATATTTGAGGCCTTAAAAAATCTGAAAATATGATATGTTCCATATCTTGTTATATAGGTACATACTAGTATATACAAAATTTGCCTCCAAATCAAAAAGAACCATCTCCCAACCCTTTAACCTGAACACAGCGAACTGCTCACCTCAGACTTACGCTTAAACCCAACTAAGGAGCCCTAAAACGATTTGAAGCCATAGAATTGAAACATGTGATTACTCATTTAAATTTGAAAAACTAAGTCAAGACTGTGAATTCATAGTACAAACTAAAATATATTTGAGGCCTTAAAAAAAAAGGTTTCCTGAAAAATATGTATATGTTCCATATCTTGTTATGGTCATAGGTACCTAACTAGCAAAATTTTGGCCTTCCAAAAACAAAAAGAACCACTGTCCAACCTTTCTTTAACCTGCTGAACACAGCCGTAAACTTGCTCACCCCCAGACTTATCGCTTTCATAACCCTAACCCTAAGTTGAGCCCTAAAACATTTGAAGCCATAGGAACTTTTGAAAACATGTGATTACTCATTTAAATTGGGAAAACTAAGTCAAGACTGTAATTCCATAGTACAAATGCTAAAAATATATTTGAGGCCTTAAAAAAAAGGTTTCCTGAAAAATATGTATATGTTCCATATCTTGTTATGGTCATAGGTACCTATACTAGTATATAAAAAATTTTGGCTCTTCAAAATCAAAAAGAACCACTCTCCCAACCTTCTTTAACCTGCTGAACACAGCCGTAAACTTCCTCGACCCTCAGACTTATCGTTTAAACCCTAACCCTAAGTTGAGCCCTAAAACGATTTAAGCCATAGGAACTTTTGAAAACAGTGATTACTCATTTAAAATTGTGGAAAATAATCAAGACTGAATTCCATAGTACAAATGCTAAAAATATTTTGAGGCCTTAAAAAAAAGGTTTCCTGAAAATATGTATATGTTCCATATCTTGTTATGGTCATAGGTACCTATACTATATATACAAAATTTTGCCTCCCAAAATCAAAAAGAACCACTTCCCAACCTTTCTTTAACCTGTGAACACAGCCGTAAACTTGCCCTCGACCTCAGACTTATCGTTCAACCCTAACCCTAAGTTGAGCCCTAAAACGTATTTGAAGCCATAGGAACGTTTTGAAAAATGTGATTACTCATTTAAAATTTGGAAAAACTAAGTCAAGACTGTGAATTCATAGACAAATGCTAAAAAAATATTTGAGGCCTTAAAAAAAAGGTTTCCCTGAAAAATATGTTATATGTTCCATATCTTGTTATGTATAGGTACCTATACTATATATACAAAATTTTTGCTGCCAAAATCAAAAAGAACCATGTCCCAACTTTCTTAACCTGCTGAACACAGCCGTAAACTTGCCTCACCCAGACTTATCGTTTCATAACCCTACCCTAAGTTGAGCCCTAAACGATTTAGCCATAGGAACTTTTGAAAACATGTGATTACTCATTTAAAATTGGAAAACTAAGTCAGATGTGAATTATAGTACAAATGCTAAAAATATATTTGAGGCCTTAAAAAAAAGGTTTCCTGAAAAATATGTATATTTCCATATCTTGTTATGTCATAGGTACCTATACTAGTATATACAAAATTTTTGCTCGTCCAAAATCAAAAAGAACCACTGTCCCAACCTTTCTTTAACCTGCTGAACACAGCCGTAAACTTGCCTCATCAGACTTATCGTTTCATAACCCTAACCCTAAGTTGAGCCCAAAACGTATTTGAGCCATAGGAACTTTGAAACATGTGATTACTCATTTAAAATTGGGAAAACTAAGTCAAGACTGTGAATTCCATAGTACAAATGCTAAAAATATATTTGAGGCCTTAAAAAAAGGTTTCCTGAAAAATATGTATATATTCCATATCTTGTTATGGTCAAGACCTATCTAGTATATACAAAATTTTGGCTCTCAAAATCAAAAAGAACCAATGTCCCAACTTTCTTTAACCTGCTGAACACAGCCGAACTTGCCTCGACCCTCAGACTTATCGTCATAACCCTAACCCTGTTGAGCCCCAAAACGATTTGAAGCCATAGGAACTTTTGAAAACATGTGATTACTCATTTAAAATTGGGAAAACTAAGTCAAGACTGTGAATTCCATAGTACAATGCTAAAAAATATATTTGAGGCCTTAAAAAAAAAAGGTTTCCCGAAAAATATGTATATGTTCCATATCTTGTTATGGTCATAGGTACCTATACTAGTATATACAAATTTTTGGCTCTCAAAATCAAAAAGAACCACTCTAACCTTTCTTTAACCTGCTGAACACAGCGAACTTGCTCACCCTCAGACTTATCTCATAACCTAACCCAAGTTGAGCCCAAAACGATTTGAAGCCATAGAACTTTTGAAAACATGTGATTACTCATTTAAATGTGGACAAGTCAAGACGTGAATTCCATAGACAAATGCTAAAAAATATATTTGAGGCTAAAAAAAGGTTTCCCTGAAAAATATGTATATGTTCCATATCTTGTTGGATAGGTACCTATACTATATATACAAAATTTTTGTCCAAATCAAAAAGAACCACTGTCCCAACCTTTCTTTAACCTGCTGAACACAGCCGAAACTTGCCTCACCTCAGACTTATCTTTCAACCCTAACCTAAGTTGAGCCCAAAACGTATTTAAGCCATAGAACTTTTGAAAACATGTGTTACCATTTAAATTTGGAAAACTAAGTCAAGACTGTGAATTCCATAGTACAAATGCTAAAAATATATTTGAGGCCTAAAAAAAAAAGTTTCGAAAAATATGTATATGTTCCATATCTGTTATGGTCATAGGTACCTATTAGTATATACAAAATTTTTGTCGTCCAAAATCAAAAAGAACCATGTCCCAACCTTTCTTTAACTGCTGAACCAGCAGAACTTGCCTCGACCTCAGACTTATCGTTTCATAACCCTAACCCTAGTTGAGCCCTAAAACGATTTGAAACCATAGAACTTTGAAAACATGTGATTACTCATTTAAAATTGTGGAAAACTAAGTCAAGACTGTGAATTCTAGTACAAATGCTAAAAATATATTTGAGCCTTAAAAAAAGGTTTCCTGAAAAAATGTATATGTTCCATATCTTGTTATGGTCATAGGTACCTATACTAGTATATACAAAATTTTGGCTCGTCCAAAATCAAAAAGAACCATGTCCCAACCTTCTTTAACCTGCTGAACACAGCCGAACTGCCTCACCTCAGACTTATCGTTTTAACCCTAACCCTAAGTTGAGCCCTAAAACTATTTGAAGCCATAGGAACTTTTGAAAACATGTGATTCTCATTTAAATTTGGAAAATAAGTCAAGACTGGAATTCCATAGTACAATCAAAAAATATTTGAGGCCTAAAAAAAGGTTTCCTGAAAAATATGTATATTTCCATATCTTGTTATGGTAATAGGTACCTATACTAGTATATACAAAATTTTTGGCTCGTCAAAATCAAAAAAGAACCAATGTCCCAACCTTTCTTTAACCTGCTGAACACAGCCGTAAACTTGCCTCACCCTCAGACTTATCGCTTTTCATAACCCTAACCCTAAGTTGAGCCCTAAAACGTATTTAAGCCATAGGAACTTTTGAAAACATTGATTACTCATTTAAAATTGTGGAAAACTAAGTCAAGACTGTGAATTCATAGTACAAATGCTAAAAAATATTTGAGGCCTTAAAAAAAAGGTTTCCCTGAAAAAATGTATATGTTCCATATCTTGTTATGGTCATAGGTACCTATACAGTATATACAAAATTTTTGGCTCTCCAAAATCAAAAAGAACCATGTCCCAACCTTTCTTTAACCTGCTGAACACAGCCAGAACTGCCTCGACCTCAGACTTATCGTTTTCAACCCTAACCTAAGTTGAGCCCAAAACGTATTTGAAGCCATAGGAACTTTTGAAAACATGTGATTACTCATTTAAAATTGTGGAAAACTGCTAAAAATATATTTTAGGCCTTAAAAAAAGGTTTCCCTGAAAAATATGTTATATTCCATATCTTGTTATGGTCATAGGTACCTATACTAGTATATACAAAATTTTGGCTCGTCCAAAACAAAAAAGAACCAATGTCCCAACCTTTCTTTAACCTGCTGAACACAGCCGTAAACTTGCCTCGACCCTCAGACTTATCGTTTTCATAACCCTAACCCTAAGTTGAGCCCTAAACGTATTTGAAGCCATAGGAACTTTTGAAAACATGTGATTACTCATTTAAAATTGTGGAAAACTAAGTCAAGACTGTGAATTCCATAGTACAAATGCTAAAAAATATATTTGAGGCCTTAAAAAAAGGTTTCCCTGAAAAAATATGTATATGTTCCATATCTTGTTATGGTCATAGGTACCTATACTAGTATATACAAAATTTTTGGCTCGTCCCAAAATCAAAAAGAACCACTCTCCCAACCTTTCTTTAACCTGCTGAACACAGCCGTAAACTTGCCTCGACCCTCAGACTTATCGTTTCATAACCCTAACCCTAAGTTGAGCCCTAAAACGTATTTGAAGCCATAGGAACTTTTGAAAACATGTGATTACTCATTTAAAATTGTGGAAAAACTAAGTCAAGACTGTGAATTCCATAGTACAAATGCTAAAAAATATATTTGAGGCCTTAAAAAAAAAAGGTTTCCCTGAAAAAATATGTATATGTTCCATATCTTGTTATGGTCATAGGTACCTATACTAGTATATACAAAATTTTTGGCTCGTCCAAAATCAAAAAAGAACCACTGTCCAAACCTTTCTTTAACCTGCTGAACACAGACCTTTCCGCTGCATTTGACACTGTGGACCACTCTACCCTCCTGTCCTCCCTGGCAGCAACAGGGATCCGCGGCACAGTCCTTGACTGGATTGAGTCCTACCTCTCTGACCGCTCCTTCCAGGTTGCCTGGGCGGGTAAGGTATCACCACCCCGTCCCCTCACCACCGGAGTTCCCCAGGGCTCAGTCCTTGGTCCCCTTCTCTTCTCCATGTACACCAGATCCCTTGGCCCTGTAATATCTGCCCATGGCTTGTCCTATCATTCCTATGCCGACGACACGCAACTCTTTCTCTCCTTCTCCCCATCGGACACACAGGTCCCCGCCCGCATCTCCGCTTGCCTGAGGGACATACAGAGCTGGATGGACAATCACCACCTGAAGCTCAACCCGGGAAAGACGGAGCTAATCTTTATTCCTGCTCTATCCTCTCCCCTCCTCGACTTTTCCATTTCCTTAGGGGACACCGTAGTGACATCATCACCCTGCGCCAAGAATCTCGGAGTGATGATGGACAACAGGCTGTCCCTCTCCAACAACATTGCAGCAGTAACCCGGGCATGCAGATTTTTCCTATACAACATCCGCAGAATCCGCCCCTTTCTCACCACCTACTCAACCCAGCTCCTGGTCCAAGCAATGGTTCTATCCCGCCTGGACTACTGCAACTCTCTTCTGGCTGGACTACCGGCATCTGCCACCAGACCCCTGCAGCTCATTCAGAATGCTGCGGCTCTGTCTGGTCTTCAACCTACCCAGACACTCCCACGTAACTCCCCTGCTCACTACCCTCCACTGGCTGCCTGTTATAGCTCGCATCAAATTCAAAACATTGGTTCTAGCATACCAGGCAGTCAAGGGATCAGCCCCAGCATACCTTCAAAAGATATTCAAACCCTACATGCCAGCCAGATCCCTCCGTTCTGCTACCTCAGGACGCCTAGCACCTCCCCTCTTCGCACCTGCACTTCCAGAACACGTCTCCTCTCTGTTCTGGCCCCACGATGGTGGAATGACCTCCCTGTGGAGGTCAGAACAGCTGAGACTGTGACCCATTTCAAACGACGACTGAAGACCCACCTCTTCAGGCTGCACCTCTCCCCATCCCTTCCCCCCTGTAAATGACTAAACTTAGGGTTGTAACTAGGCAGCTGTTTAATAGGTGACTTAGTTGATGCGCCAGTCTTAACGACTACTTGTATTTTTATTTATTTTTATTTTTCCATAGATTGCGTTGTTGCCGTTCTCGTTGTTAGTGTTAATCAGTTTAACCACCAGGGTCCAGGTTGAACTATGCGGTTGTTCCCTGTACTTGGACCGGTACTTCTCTCTAGGGGTTTCGTCATACTTGTTCCTGGTTATGGTTATACACTTTGTTGTACGTCGCTCTGGATAAGAGCGTCTGCCAAATGCCTGTAATGTAATGTAATGTAATGTAAACTTGCCTCGACCCTCAGACTTATCGTTTTCATAACCCTAACCCTAAGTTGAGCCCTAAAACGTATTTGAAGCCATAGGAACTTTTGAAAACATGTGATTACTCATTTAAAATTGTGGAAAAACTAAGTCAAGACTGTGAATTCCATAGTACAAATGCTAAAAAATATATTTGAGGCCTTAAAAAAAAGGGTTCCCTGAAAAAATATGTATATGTTCCATATCTTGTTATGGTCATAGGTACCTATACTAGTATATACAAAATTTTTGGCTCGTCCAAAATCAAAAAAGAACCACTGTCCCAACCTTTCTTTAACCTGCTGAACACAGCCGTAAACTTGCCTCGACCCTCAGACTTATCGTTTTCATAACCCTAACCCTAAGTTGAGCCCTAAAACGTATTTGAAGCCATAGGAACTTTTGAAAACATGTGATTACTCATTTAAAATTGTGGAAAAACTAAGTCAAGACTGTGAATTCCATAGTACAAATGCTAAAAAATATATTTGAGGCCTTAAAAAAAAAAGGTTTCCCTGAAAAAATATGTATATGTTCCATATCTTGTTATGGTCATAGGTACCTATACTAGTATATACAAAATTTTTGGCTCGTCCAAAATCAAAAAAGAACCACTCTCCCAACCTTTCTTTAACCTGCTGAACACAGCCGTAAACTTGCCTCGACCCTCAGACTTATCGTTTTCATAACCCTAACCCTAAGTTGAGCCCTAAAACGTATTTGAAGCCATAGGAACTTTTGAAAACATGTGATTACTCATTTAAAATTGTGGAAAAACTAAGTCAAGACTGTGAATTCCATAGTACAAATGCTAAAAAATATATTTGAGGCCTTAAAAAAAAAAGGTTTCCCTGAAAAAATATGTATATGTTCCATATCTTGTTATGGTCATAGGTACCTATACTAGTATATACAACATTTTTGGCTCGTCCAAAATCAAAAAAGAACCACTGTCCCAACCTTTCTTTAACCTGCTGAACACAGCCGTAAACTTGCCTCGACCCTCAGACTTATCGTTTTCATAACCCTAACCCTAAGTTGAGCCCTAAAACGTATTTGAAGCCATAGGAACTTTTGAAAACATGTGATTACTCATTTAAAATTGTGGAAAAACTAAGTCAAGACTGTGAATTCCATAGTACAAATGCTAAAAAATATATTTGAGGCCTTAAAAAAAAAGGTTTCCCTGAAAAAATATGTATATGTTCCATATCTTGTTATGGTCATAGGTACCTATACTAGTATATACAAAATTTTTGGCTCGTCCAAAATCAAAAAAGAACCACTGTCCCAACCTTTCTTTAACCTGCTGAACACAGCCGTAAACTTGCCTCGACCCTCAGACTTATCGTTTTCATAACCCTAACCCTAAGTTGAGCCCTAAAACGTATTTGAAGCCATAGGAACTTTTGAAAACATGTGATTACTCATTTAAAATTGTGGAAAAACTAAGTCAAGACTGTGAATTCCATAGTACAAATGCTAAAAATATATTTGAGGCCTTAAAAAAAAAGGTTTCCCTGAAAAAATATGTATATGTTCCATATCTTGTTATGGTCATAGGTACCTATACTAGTATATACAAAATTTTTGGCTCGTCCAAATCAAAAAGAACCACTGTCCCAACCTTTCTTTAACCTGCTGAACACAGCCGTAACTTGCCTCGACCCTCAGACTTATCGTTTTCAAACCCTAACCCTAAGTTGAGCCCTAAAACGTATTTGAAGCCATAGGAACTTTTGAAAACATGTGATTACTCATTTAAAATTGTGGAAAAACTAAGTCAAGACTGTGAATTCCATAGTACAAATGCTAAAAAATATATTTGAGGCCTTAAAAAAAAAAGGTTTCCCTGAAAAAATATGTATATGTTCCATATCTTGTTATGGTCATAGGTACCTATACTAGTATATACAAAATTTTTGGCTCGTCCAAAATCAAAAAAGAACCACTGTCCCAACCTTTCTTTAACCTGCTGAACACAGCCGTAAACTTGCCTCGACCCTCAGACTTATCGTTTTCATAACCCTAACCCTAAGTTGAGCCCTAAAACGTATTTGAAGCCATAGGAACTTTTGAAAACATGTGATTACTCATTTAAAATTGTGGAAAAACTAAGTCAAGACTGTGAATTCCATAGTACAAATGCTAAAAAATATATTTGAGGCCTTAAAAAAAAAGGTTTCCCTGAAAAATATGTATATGTTCCATATCTTGTTATGGTCATAGGTACCTATACTAGTATATACAAAATTTTTGGCTCGTCCAAAATCAAAAAAGAACCACTGTCCCAACCTTTCTTTAACCTGCTGAACACAGCCGTAAACTTGCCTCGACCCTCAGACTTATCGTTTTCATAACCCTAACCCTAAGTTGAGCCCTAAAACATATTGAAGCCATAGGAACTTTTGAAAACATGTGATTACTCATTTAAATTGTGGAAAAACTAAGTCAAGACTGTGAATTCCATAGTACAAATGCTAAAAAATATATTTGAGGCCTTAAAAAAAAAAGGTTTCCCTGAAAAAATGTATATGTTCCATATCTTGTTATGGTCATAGGTACCTATACTAGTATATACAAAATTTTTGGCTCGTCCAAAATCAAAAAAGAACCACTGTCCCAACCTTTCTTTAACCTGCTGAACACAGCCGTAAACTTGCCTCGACCCTCAGACTTATCGTTTTCTAACCCTAACCCTAAGTTGAGCCCTAAAACTATTTGAAGCCATAGGAACTTTTGAAAACATGTGATTACTCATTTAAAATTGTGGAAAAACTAAGTCAAGACTGTGAATTCCATAGTACAAATGCTAAAAAATATATTTGAGGCCTTAAAAAAAAAAGGTTTCCCTGAAAAAATATGTATATGTTCCATATCTTGTTATGGTCATAGGTACCTATACTAGTATATACAAATTTTTGGCTCGTCCAAAATCAAAAAAGAACCACTGTCCCAACCTTTCTTTAACCTGCTGAACACAGCCGTAAACTTGCCTCGACCCTCAGACTTATCGTTTTCATAACCCTAACCCTAAGTTGAGCCCTAAAACGTATTTGAAGCCATAGGAACTTTTGAAAACATGTGATTACTCATTTAAAATTGTGGAAAAACTAAGTCAAGACTGTGAATTCCATAGTACAAATGCTAAAAAATATATTTGAGGCCTTAAAAAAAAAAGGTTTCCCTGAAAAAATATGTATATGTTCCATATCTTGTTATGGTCATAGGTACCTATACTAGTATATACAAAATTTTTGGCTCGTCCAAAATCAAAAAAGAACCACTGTCCCAACCTTTCTTTAACCTGCTGAACACAGCCGTAAACTTGCCTCGACCCTCAGACTTATCGTTTTCATAACCCTAACCCTAAGTTGAGCCCTAAAACGTATTTGAAGCCATAGGAACTTTTGAAAACATGTGATTACTCATTTAAAATTGTGGAAAAACTAAGTCAAGACTGTGAATTCCATAGTACAAATGCTAAAAAATATATTTGAGGCCTTAAAAAAAAAAGTTTTCCCTGAAAAAATATGTATATGTTCCATATCTTGTTATGGTCATAGGTACCTATACTAGTATATACAAAATTTTTGGCTCGTCCAAAATCAAAAAAGAACCACTGTCCCAACCTTTCTTTAACCTGCTGAACACAGCCGTAAACTTGCCTCGACCCTCAGACTTATCGTTTTCATAACCCTAACCCTAAGTTGAGCCCTAAAAATATTTGAAGCCATAGGAACTTTTGAAAACATGTGATTACTCATTTAAAATTGTGGAAAAACTAAGTCAAGACTGTGAATTCCATAGTACAAATGCTAAAAAATATATTTGAGGCCTTAAAAAAAAAGGTTTCCCTGAAAAAATATGTATATGTTCCATATCTTGTTATGGTCATAGGTACCTATACTAGTATATACAAAATTTTTGGCTCGTCCAAAATCAAAAAAGAACCACTGTCCCAACCTTTCTTTAACCTGCTGAACACAGCCGTAAACTTGCCTCGACCCTCAGACTTATCGTTTTCATAACCCTAACCCTAAGTTGAGCCCTAAAACGTATTTGAAGCCATAGGAACTTTTGAAAACATGTGATTACTCATTTAAAATTGTGGAAAAACTAAGTCAAGACTGTGAATTCCATAGTACAAATGCTAAAAAATATATTTGAGGCCTTAAAAAAAAAAGGTTTCCCTGAAAAAATATGTATATGTTCCATATCTTGTTATGGTCATAGGTACCTATACTAGTATATACAAATTTTTGGCTCGTCCAAAATCAAAAAAGAACCACTGTCCCAACCTTTCTTTAACCTGCTGAACACAGCCGTAAACTTGCCTCGACCCTCAGACTTATCGTTTTCATAACCCTAACCCTAAGTTGAGCCCTAAAACGTATTTGAAGCCATAGGAACTTTTGAAAACATGTGATTACTCATTTAAAATTGTGGAAAAACTAAGTCAAGACTGTGAATTCCATAGTACAAATGCTAAAAATATATTTGAGGCCTTAAAAAAAAAAGGTTTCCCTGAAAAAATATGTATATGTTCCATATCTTGTTATGGTCATAGGTACCTATACTAGTATATACAAAATTTTTGGCTCGTCCAAAATCAAAAAGAACCACTGTCCCAACCTTTCTTTAACCTGCTGAACACAGCCGTAAACTTGCCTCGACCCTCAGACTTATCGTTTTCATAACCCTAACCCTAAGTTGAGCCCTAAAACTATTTGAAGCCATAGGAACTTTTGAAAACATGTGATTACTCATTTAAAATTGTGGAAAACTAAGTCAAGACTGTGAATTCCATAGTACAAATGCTAAAAAATATATTTGAGGCCTTAAAAAAAAGGTTTCCCTGAAAAAATATGTATATGTTCCATATCTTGTTATGGTCATAGGTACCTATACTAGTATATACAAATTTTTGGCTCGTCCAAATCAAAAAAGAACCACTGTCCCAACCTTTCTTTAACCTGCTGAACACAGCCGTAAACTTGCCTCGACCCTCAGACTTATCGTTTTCTTAACCCTAACCCTAAGTTGAGCCCTAAAACATATTTGAAGCCATAGGAACTTTTGAAAACATGTGATTACTCATTTAAAATTGTGGAAAAACTAAGTCAAGACTGTGAATTCCATAGTACAAATGCTAAAAAATATATTTGAGGCCTTAAAAAAAAAGGTTTCCCTGAAAAAATATGTATATGTTCCATATCTTGTTATGGTCATAGGTACCTATACTAGTATATACAAAATTTTTGGCTCGTCCAAAATCAAAAAAGAACCACTGTCCCAACCTTTCTTTAACCTGCTGAACACAGCCGTAAACTTGCCTCGACCCTCAGACTTATCGTTTTCATAACCCTAACCCTAAGTTGAGCCCTAAAACTTAATTGAAGCCATAGGAACTTTTGAAAACATGTGATTACTCATTTAAAATTGTGGAAAAACTAAGTCAAGACTGTGAATTCCATAGTACAAATGCTAAAAAATATATTTGAGGCCTTAAAAAAAAAAGGTTTCCCTGAAAAAATATGTATATGTTCCATATCTTGTTATGGTCATAGGTACCTATACTAGTATATACAAAATTTTTGGCTCGTCCAAAATCAAAAAAGAACCACTGTCCCAACCTTTCTTTAACCTGCTGAACACAGCCGTAAACTTGCCTCGACCCTCAGACTTATCGTTTTCTTAACCCTAACCCTAAGTTGAGCCCTAAAACATATTTGAAGCCATAGGAACTTTTGAAAACATGTGATTACTCATTTAAAATTGTGGAAAAACTAAGTCAAGACTGTGAATTCCATAGTACAAATGCTAAAAAATATATTTGAGGCCTTAAAAAAAAAAGGTTTCCCTGAAAAAATATGTATATGTTCCATATCTTGTTATGGTCATAGGTACCTATACTAGTATATACAAAATTTTTGGCTCGTCCAAAATCAAAAAAGAACCACTGTCCCAACCTTTCTTTAACCTGCTGAACACAGCCGTAAACTTGCCTCGACCCTCAGACTTATCGTTTTCATAACCCTAACCCTAAGTTGAGCCCTAAAACTGTATTTGAAGCCATAGGAACTTTTGAAACATGTGATTACTCATTTAAAATTGTGGAAAAACTAAGTCAAGACTGTGAATTCATAGTACAAATGCTAAAAATATATTTGAGGCCTTAAAAAAAAGGTTTCCATAAAAATATGTATATGTTCCATATCTTGTTATGGTCATAAGGTACCTATACTAGTATAAACAAAATTTTAGCTTGTCCAAATCAAAAAGAACCACTGTCCCAACCTTTCTTTAACCTGCTGAACACAGCCTAAACTTGCCTCGACCCTACAGACTTATCGTTTTCATAACCCTAACCCTAATGTTGAGCCCATAAAGAATTGAATTTAAAGCCATAGGAACTTTTGAAAACATGGATTACTCATTTAAAATTGTGAAAATAGTCAATTGAATTATAGTAAATGCTAAAAATATATTTGAGGCCTTAAAAAAAAAAGGTTTCCTGAAAAATATGTATATGTTCCAATCTTGTTATGGTCATAGGTACCTATACTAGTATATACAAAATTTTTGGCTCGTCCAAAATCAAAAAGAACCATGTCCCAACCTTTCTTTAACCTGCTGAACACAGCCTAAACTTGCCTCGACCTCAGACTTATCGTTTCATAACCCTAACCCTAAGTTGAGCCTAAACAGTATTTGAAGCCATAGACTTTTGAAAACATGTGATTATCATTTAAAATTGTGGAAAAACTAAGTCAAGACTGTGAATTCCATAGTACAAATGCTAAAAATATATTTAGGCCTTAAAAAAAAAAGGTTTCCCTGAAAAATATGTATATTTCCATATCTTTTATGGTCATAGTACCTATACTAGTAATATACAAATTTTTGGCTGTCCAAAATCAAAAAAGAACCACTGTCCCAACTTCTTAACCTCTGACACGCCGTAACTTGCTCGACCTCAACTTATCGTCTAACCTAACCCTAAGTTGAGCCTAAACTATTTGAAGCCATGGACTTTGAACATTGATTACTCATTAAAATTGTGAAAACTAAGTCAAGACTGTGATTCCATGACAAATGCTAAAAATTATTTGAGGCTTAAAAAAAAGGTTTCCCGAAAAATATGTATATGTTCCTATCTTGTTATGGCAGGTACTTACTAGTATATAAAAATTTTTGGCTCGTCAAATCAAAAGAACCACTCCCAACCTTCTTTACTGCTGAACACGCCGAACTTGCCTCGACCCTCAACTTATCGTTTTCATAACCCTACCTAAGTTGAGCCCTAAACGTATTTGAGCATAGAACTTTTGAAACTGTGTTCTCATTTAAATTGTGGAAAACTAAGTCAAGACTGTGATTCCATAGTACAATGCTAAAAATATATTTGAGGCTTAAAAAAGGTTCCCTGAAAAATATGTATATGTTCCATCTTGTTATGGTCATAGGTACCTATACTATATATACAAAATTTTTGCTCTCCAAAATCAAAAAGAACCACTGTCCCAACCTTTCTTTAACCTGCTGAACACAGAAACTTGCCTGACCCTCAGACTATCGTTTTCATAACCTAACCTAAGTTGAGCCCTAAACGTATTTAGCCATAGAACTTTTGAAACATGTATTACCTTTAAAATTGTGGAAAACTAAGTCAAGACTGTGAATTCCATAGTACAAATGCTAAAAAATATTTGAGGCCTTAAAAAAAAGGTTTCCTGAAAAAATTATATGTTCCATATCTTGTTATGGTCATAGGTACCTATACTATATATACAAATTTTTGGCTCGTCCAAAATCAAAAAGAACCACTGTCCCAACCTTTCTTTAACCTGCTGAACACAGCCGTAAACTTGCCTCGACCTCAGACTTATCGTTTTCATAACCCTAACCCTAAGTTGAGCCTAAAAGTATTTGAAGCCATAGGAACTTTTGAAAACATGTGATTACTCATTTAAAATTGTGGAAAACTAAGTCAAGACTGTGAATTCCATAGTACAATGCTAAAAATATATTGAGGCCTTAAAAAAAAAAGGTTTCCCTGAAAAATATGTATATGTTCCATATCTTGTTATGGCATAGGTACCTATACTAGTATATACAAAATTTTTGGCTGTCCAAATCAAAAAAGAACCACCACCTTTCTTACCTGCTGACACAGCCGTAAACTTGCTCGACCTCAACTTATCTTTTCTAACCTAACCCTAATTGAGCCCTAAATATTGAAGCATGGAATTTGAAAACATGTGATATCATTTAAATTGTGGAAAAACAAGTCAAGACTGTGAATTCCATATACAAATGCTAAAAAAATATTTGAGGCCTTAAAAAAAAAAGGTTTCCTGAAAAAATATGTATATGTTCCATATCTTGTTATGGTCATAGGTACCTATACTAGTATATACAAAATTTTGGCTCGTCCAAAATCAAAAAGAACCACTGTCCCAACCTTTCTTTAACCTGCTGAACACAGCCGTAAACTTGCCTCGACCCTCAGACTTATCGTTTTCATAACCCTAACCCTAAGTTGAGCCCTAAAACAGTATTTGAAGCCATAGGAACTTTGAAAACATGTGATTACTCATTTAAAATTGTGGAAAAAACTAAGTCAAGACTGTGAATTCCATAGTACAAATGCTAAAAAATATATTTGAGGCCTTAAAAAAAAAAGGTTTCCCTGAAAAAATATGTATATGTTCCATATCTTGTTATGGTCATAGG